>NC_136266.1:115053223-115278223 GCF_964187855.1 Myxine glutinosa | reverse complement strand
ACTTTTCTCTTCTCACCAAAAAAACGTTGAGTGATGTAAATGTTCAAGAAAACAATGACTGCTTGGAGAAAGTGCATTCCATATAACATTGAACATGTACCTGTACCAGTATCCTCAATTACTCAACCTAGAGTTAATCCAATGAAAAGGTATTTTAAGCAACCTCAATGCATTCCAAGTGGTACTTAGTAGACAAATCCCGAAGGGCACTCGGTAGAGCGCATACCTCCGCAAGGTTGAACAGTTTACATTTTGTATGCCACGGATAGGCCAGATCTGGATTCGGACAGGAACCAAAATATAATCGGCTTCTTCTTGTCACCCAACGAACTCGTCCACCAAGTTTTGTCACAATCCGTCCACAACTTTTTGAAAAATCATGCTATATATTGTGTTCAGGTCAACCTCTCTCAATGGTGAACAATTACTTAAGAAATTGAAAAGATTTTCTCGTATCTGGATCCGGATTCGTATCTTCACCAAAATCGAATCAATTCGTCCTTGGCAGACGCCCAACCTGCTCTCCAAATCTCATCCAAATCCGTCCATAACCTTTTGAGATATGATGCTCACAGACAAACAAGCAGAAAGACAAACAAACCAGGGTTAAAACATAACTTCCTTAGGTGGCGAAGGTAAACAGTGATCCATGAAAAGAGTTGTGGTTGAAGGATATAACTTTACCTCCCCCATCCCCAACACCATACTTTAGAGTTTAGATGTAGAGATGCCAGCATATTGAGGGGGTGAACAAAAAGCAAGGTTGTAGGAGCCATGCTCCAACGTAAATCGAAAGAATGGACGCGACAAAAAGCTGGAATTCGTCCGAGTTTCTTTATTGTGTCAAATCAACTCGGGTACTCTGAAAAGCCCGTTTATCGGGCAGCAATATATACACAAAGAATTAAGTTAAGCACCCCCCCCGTTTTTTTACAACCTCGCACATTACAAGTTTGTTGTCGTCAAAACAGTGTAATATACCCATGATATTGCTATATTTTCTGGAGAAGTGATATTATGGTCACATAAAAACATAACAATCATGCCGTTTTCAATATTTTATTCTGAATAATTTAAGGTGAAATTTTTTGGGAATTTTAGGCATATTTTCACCTCAATTTAAGTATGGAGCTATAGGTCCATCACGGACAGTGTGGATGACGTTTATGTTTTCTAACGTACAGTCATTGTTCTGAGAAGACCTCTAGCGATCTTTGCGTCAATAACGTGTGTAGGACCCACGTGATCGGATCACTGACTCAACCCTACGTCTCATAGACCCTGTAAGCCGTCGTATGCGTTGCTGTGGCAGGTTGTTCCATTCCCGATGTAATGCACGTTCCAATTCATCCAGATTGGCTATTGGAGGGACCATCTTCGCAATTTGTCGTCCCAACATGTCCCGAACGTGCATTACATCGGGAATGGAACAACCTGCCACAGCAACGCATACGACGGCTTACAGGGTCTATGAGACGTAGGGTTGAGTCAGTGATCCGATCACGTGGGTCCTACACACGTTATTGACGCAAAGATCGCTAGAGGTCTTCTCAGAACAATGACTGTACGTTAGAAAACATAAACGTCATCCACACTGTCCGTGATGGACCTATAGCTCCATACTTAAATTGAGGTGAAAATATGCCTAAAATTCCCAAAAATTTTCACCTTAAATTATTCAGAATAAAATATTGAAAACGGCATGATTGTTATGTTTTTATGTGACCATAATATCACTTCTCCAGAAAATATAGCAATAACATGGGTATATTACACTGTTTTGACGACAACAAACTTGTAATGTGCGAGGTTGTAAAAAAACGGGGGGGGGGTGCTTAACTTAATTCTTTGTGTATATATACACATTATCCCGGAGCGTTTGCCCGGGAAAGGCGAGAGGGGGCGTGCCTGGGCGTCCTGGACGAGGCCTGGCAAGTCGAGAGCGGGCATGCCCGGGCGTCCCGGACGAGGCCTGGCAAGTCGAGAGCGGGCATGCCCGGGCGTCCCAGATGAGGCCTGGCAAGTCGAGAGCGGGCATGCCCGGGCGTCCTGGGCGAGCCCGGCATGGTGATCGCTCCGCGTCCTCGGTAGGTGCAAGGCGATTGTGTATACCCAGCGGTAGCCGCTACACACGTCCCCCCAGAATCGACTTGCACCGGCAGGGTCAATTTAAGGGGGGTCCTGATGACCCGGCTGAAGCGACCCCTGGCGGGTCGTGGGGGGTGAGGGGGGTCCGGTGTGGTGGTGGGAGGTCGAGTGGGGGGCACCGTGGACGGGGGGTGGCCTCGCCGCGGCGGAAGGGCCAACCGTGGCAGTTGGTCGATGTCCACGTGCGCCGGCTTGAGGCGGTCCACCGCAATCCGGTCCGACCCGCCGCCGATGTCGATGACGAACGACTTGTCGTCCCGTCGCAGGACCCGGAAGGGCCCGTCGTACGGTGGCCGGAGTGGCCCCCGATGTGCGTCATGATGCACAAAAACGTACTCCGCTGTGCGAAGCGCTGGGGGGACGTAGGACTGGGGGTCACCGTGGTGGGACGTTGGCACGGGGGCAAACCGTCGGGCGGTCTCCTGGAGGTCCGAGCGCTGGTGAGCTGCGGACCAGGGACTGGTAGCGTCGGGCACGAATTCGCCCGGGACGCGTAGCGCCTGGCCGTAGACAAGCTCGGCGGTGGACGCCCGGAGGTCCTCCTTGGGGGCCGTGCGGAGGCCCAAAAGGACCCACGGCAGCCGGTCGGCCCAACCGCCGTCCTGAAGGCCGGCCGTGAGCGCGGCCTTCATGGAGCGGTGGAATCGCTCGCACAACCCGTTGGCTTGGGGGTGGTAGGCCGTCGTACGGTGGAGCTTGACCCCCAGGTTGCGGGCGACCGCGCCCCACAGCTCGGAGGGGAACTGCGGTCCGCGGTCCGACGAGATGTCCGCCGGTGCGCGGAAGCGGGCGACCCAGGTGGCGATGAAAGCCTGCACCACGTCGGCGGTGGTGGTGGAGACGAGAGGAACGGCCTCCGGCCACCTGGTGGTTCTGTCCACCATGGTGAGCAGGTGTGTGAAACCCCGTGATGGGGGGAGGGGGCCCACCAGGTCCACGTTGACGTGGTCGAAACGTCGTTCGGGCACGTTGAAAGGTGCCAGCGGGGCCTGGGTGTGTCGGTGGACCTTGGCCTGTTGGCAGGCTGTGCAGGTGCTGGTTCAATCGCGGACGTCCCGTCGAAGGCCGTGCCAGACGAATCGCGCCGACACCAGCTTCTGGGAAGCTTTCCGGCCCGGGTGGGAAAGGCCGTGGAGGGAGGCGAAGATGCGGCGGTGCCAGGTAACGGGCACGATGGGGCGAGGCTGGCCTTGGGAGACGTCGCAGGGCAGGACAGTGTCCGCGAAGGGGATGTCGGCCAGGCGGAGGCCCGTGTCCGCCGCCCGGAGGGCTTGCACCGTGGTGTCGGTGGTTTGGTCCGCCGCCATAAGCGCGAAGTCCACGCCGAGGTGGACCGCGTTCGCGCTGGCCCAAGAAAGACAGTTGGCCACGGCGTTGTCTTTGCCGGCGACATGCCGGATGTCCGTGGTAAACTCCGACACAGCGGAGAGGTGGCGCTGTTGGCGGGCCGACCACGGCTCCGTGACCTTGGCCATTGCGTAAACCAATGGCTTGTGGTCGACGAACGCCGTGAAGGGTCGGCCCTCCAGGAGGTGGCGGAAATGGCGAACGGCCAGGTGTAGACTGAGGAGCTCACGGTCAAACGTGCTATATTTGAGCTAGTTCGGCCGGAGTTGCCGGCTGAAAAAAGCGAGTGGCTGCCAAACCCCGTTCACCCATTGCTCATGTACGGCGCCCACCGCATAGTCGGAGGCATCCGTGGTGAGGGCGATGGGAGCGTTGAGCACTGGGTGAGCGAGCAGTGTTGCGTCGGTGAGGGCCCGCTTTGAGCTTTTAAAGGCCGCGTCCATTGCTGCGGACCAGACGACGTCGTGCTTGGCCGGCTTGCCCCGGAGGGCTTTGTAGAGGGGCCGCATGAGTTGAGCAGCGCGGGGCAAGAAGCGGTGATAGAAATTCACCATTACCAGGAATTCCTGCAGGGCCTTTATGGAGCGGGGACGGGGAAACGTGGTGATGGTCTCGACCTTGGTTGGCAGCGGCACGGCCCCGTTCTTGGTGATGTGGTGGCCCAAAAAATCAACGGCCATCATGCCGAAGTGGCATTTGGCCGGGTTGACGATGAGGCCGTGCTCGCTGAGGCGCCCGAACAGTGTTCGGAGGTGGAGGAGGTGCTCGGCCCGGGACGTGCTGGCGACGAGGATGTCGTCCAGGTAAACGAAGAGGAACGGCAGGTCGCGTAGCACGCCGTCCATCAAGCGCTGGAACGCCTGAGCCGCGGTCTTGAGGCCAAACGGCATTCGCAGGAATTCGAATAAGCCGAACGGCGTGATGACGGCCGTTTTAGGGACGTCGGCCGCCCTGACAGGTACCTGGTGATATCCCCTTATTAAATCGATCTTTGAAAAAATGACCCGTCCTGCCAAACGGGCGGAGAAGTCTTGGATGTGCGGGATCGGATACCTGTCGGGGGTGGTAGCGTCGTTAAGGCGGCGGTAGTCGCCACATGGGCGCCAGCCGCCCCCTGGTTTTTGGACGATGTGTAGTGGCGAAGCCCACGCGATATCGGAGCGCCGCACGATGCCGAGGTGTTCCAAAGCGTCGAACTCGGCTTTGGCCACGGCGAGCTTGGCTGGGTCGAGGCGGCGGGCTCTGGCGTAGACCGGCGGGCCCGTGGTTGGTATGTGGTGCTCGATCCCATGTTGTACTGCGACGGCCGAAAACGTCGGCCGCGTGAGGGCCGGGAACTCCGTGAGCAGGCGAGCAAACTCGTTCGCCGCCGGGAGGGTGCATGCCAGCGCGGTCGGAGCGGAGCTGCTCAATGTGCATGCCAGGGAGCTGAAGGTCTCGGCGTTGATGAGGCAACGCCGTTGGACGTCCACCAGCAGTCCGTGTGCGCAGAGGAAGTCGGCGTCTAGCAGAGCCATGGGCACGCTTGCGGTTACAAAAGTCCAATTAAAGCGTTGGCCGCCGAAGCAGAGGGTGACGTTGTGCGGGCCGAAGGTGCGGATGGCCGATCCGTTGGCCGCAACCAAGGAGGGGCCGCAAACCGCGGACTGCCTGTCCTGATCGGAGGCGGGTATGACGCTCAGTTGGGCGCCGGTGTCACACAGGAAGCGCCGTCCGGACGCTTTGTCTGTGATGAAAAGTAAGATGCCCGTGTGGCCGGCGCTCATGGCTGGTAATGAACGCCGGCCCGGCCGTTTCCCGGCTTGCCGAAGGTGCACGGGGGTCGGCATGTCCGGGCCTTCTGTCCGAACCTGGCATGATAATAACACCACGCCTGGTCAGGTGGAGGCTCCGGTCGTCGTGCTGGAGGTGGTCGGCGCGGCGTAGCGGCCGCCAATTGCGTCGGCAGTTCGGTCGTCGACCGTGCCGGGTGCTCGGGCGCCATGGGCGTTGCTTCGGACGGCGGTGGGCTCCAGGTTGCTGCTCCAATGCGTTGGCCTGCTGCGGAGATCTTGTCGGCTTCCCTGGCGAGGGCGCGGGGATGCGTGATCGTCGTGCTTGCCAGGGCGAGGCTTACCGGGCTAGGCAGCTGACAGAGGAACAGCTCCCGGAACAGGATTGCCGGAGAGTGCTCGCCGAGCAGCGAAAGCATGTAGTCCATTCGCTCGGACGGGCGCGTGTCGCCGAGCTCGGGCAGGTCGAGCAGGCGCCGTGCGTG
This sequence comes from Myxine glutinosa, assembly GCF_964187855.1. Classification (NCBI taxonomy): domain Eukaryota; kingdom Metazoa; phylum Chordata; class Myxini; order Myxiniformes; family Myxinidae; genus Myxine; species Myxine glutinosa. Next base: position 115,272,471 of record NC_136266.1, on the reverse strand, counting down.
TTCCGCTGATGAGAGGGCGAAAGCGTCGAGGAGGAGCTTTTTAATCGCGTCGTATTTGTCAGCGGCTGGCGGGCGCTCGAGGAGGCTCAGGGCGCGGGCCGCGGTGGCTGAGCCGAGTGCTGCTACGACATGGTGGAAGCGGGTGTCGTCGGCCGTGATGCCTCGCAGGGCGAACAGGGAGTCCGCCTGGCCGAACCAAACCGCCGCGTGAGCCTCCCAGAAGGTAGGCAGTTTGAGGGCAACTGCCGTGTCCATGTCGGGTCACCAATGTAGGAGCTATGCTCCAACGTAAATCGAAAGAATGGACGCGACAAAAAGCTGGAATTCGTCCGAGTTTCTTTATTGTGTCAAATCAACTCGGGTACTCTGAAAAGCCCGTTTATCGGGCAGCAATATATATACACATTATCCCGGAGCGTTTGCCCGGGAAAGGCGAGAGGGGGCATGCCCGGGCGTCCCGGACGAGGCCTGGCAAGTCGAGAGCGGGCATGCCCGGGCGTCCTGGGCGAGCCCGGCCTGGTGATCGCTCCGCGTCCTCGGTAGGTGCAAGGCGATTGTGTATACCCAGCGGTAGCCGCTACAAGGTAATCTAAAGTGACAATAACGAAACAAAGCTAATGATGAAAGGTCTCAGCTCCATTACTTGTACAGTCGTGGCCAAAAATATTGGCACCCTTGCACTTTTTTCAAATAATGCACCATTTCTTCCAGAAAATTGTTGAAATTAAAGATACATTTTGGTATCCACATATGTATTTCTTTGGTTTGCAGTGCAACAAAACAAAAAAAGCTGAAAAAATTACTAAATCTTAGCTTATGCCACACAGAAATTCTAAAATGGCCTGCACAATATTATTGGCACCTTTTAGAAGTGGTTAGAAATAATTAGATTTGAAGCAGGTGATTCTTCTTTACTTTGGAAATGAGCTCACGTGTGGTGAGTTGCAGGTGCCTGCAATATAAAAATCACTCACTCAACCAGTTTGAACAGAGAAAAGGAGTCATTCTGCTGTTTTGTGTCACTGTGTTTACCGCAATGAGCATGGAGAAAGGAAAGAAAACCAGAGAATTGTTTGAGGAGGTCAGACAGAAGGTTGTAGCCAAGCACGGACAATCTCAAGGCTACAAGTCCATCTCCAGAGATCTTGATGTTCCTGTGTCCACCGTACGCAATGTTATCAGGAAGTTTAAGGCCCATGGCACTGTAGCCAACTTCCATGGACGTGGCTGCAACAGAAAACTTGATCGAAGATTGCAGCGAAGGATTGTTTGAATGGTGGAGAAAGCACCTCAATCAACTACCAAACAGATTTCAGGCTGGCCTTCAGACACAAGGTACGACAGTTTCAACTTGCACCATCCATCACCAACCCAATGAAAGGGAGTTCTATGGTAGGAGACTCAAGAGGACACCACTGCTGAGAGAGAGACACAAGAAAGCCCGACTGAAGTTTGCCAAAAACACCTGAGCAAGCCAAAATCCTTCTAGGAGAATGTCCTGTGGACAGATGAGACCAAATTAGAGCTTTTTCATAAAGCGCATCCTCTCTATGTTTACAGAAAACAAAATGAAGCCTTCAAAGAAAAGAACACCTTCCCGACAGTCAAACATGGAGGAGGTTCAGTGATGTTTTGGGGTTGAATCCGAACCCACTTATAAGCTGTCACCCTTCAATATGTGTGCCATCCCTCAAAGGGACGTTAATCTGGAGGACAGGCCTGCCAGCATTGGGGCATTGGTGGATGTTAAGGATCCCATGGTGTCTTTCGAATGACTGCTGGGAAGGCAATGGCATACCACCCAAAATAACCGTTGTCGAGAAACTGCTTCAGCAACACTAACACTCTGTAAAGGGTATGGTACAAAACAACACCATCATGTGCTGGGGCTGCTGTCGTTAGGAGTTTGATCATACCATGCAAAGGTAATGTCGACATGTCCATTGTTTTACCTAGTACAGGTGGTTGAAATATGTGGGGGAACATCAACTTGATCAGTGCTTGTGCTGTATAATGAACGAGTACGTTGTGAATATATTTTTTATTTTTAGTAAAATTTGATCAACCTCTTCTCAAAGGCTGTAAAAAGGCATTTCAAGGAGGTTTAAACATTTAAAATTTGAATTGGGCTGAAACATTTAAACACCTTAACCATAAAGTGAGCGGCGCAACCAAACATTACACGCTGTATGTATTATGGGTTATGGCCTCGGTGGTGTCCAGGCCCCCGGTGTCCACCATTTGGTGCATTCCTGGACCCGAGTAAACACCGAGAAGTTTACCATTGATAAAAACCCATTCCCAAACAACTTCAGTCACTGTTGTTTTTAGCAACAGCATTTCAAAACAACCAACTATTCAGCTCTATATCGCTGCCCATTTTGAGGCGCGTCTGCTAGTTAGCAAAAGTCGTATGGCACGTATGAAAATGGCAGAATGTTGACCTTCTCAACCCCTTTCCTGTGAAATAAGAGTAATATGTATGTGACCCGACCAAGGACTCAACTACACAGGCATTGGGTGTCGACATTTTATTACCTCTGTCACCGAAGGTGGATGGGAGTTATGTTTTCACCCCTGTTTGTCTGTCTGTAAAGGTGCAGTCACACTATGACGTTTTAGAGAAACTTATATCTAGCGTATGAAAAATCATAAAATAATGTCAACACGTCGGCATACGCCCAAAAAAGCATCGAAAATTCTACAGCATGAATAAATTGGGCATATGAATAACGTATTGAACATATACATAGCGTATGTCTAACCTATTAGTAACCTATCACTAACTTATATATAACTTATCACAGCATATGGCCAGCGTATGTTCAGCGTTCTCGACTTATGCCCAACGTATGAGTAACTTATGAGAAACCTATGCGCAGCGCGCTCGGCGTGTTGCCGACGATCACGTGACGTTCTGCATAAATACGGCGCCGATCTCTACAGTACCGCGAGCTATCAACATCAACATGGCACCCAAGAAAACGAAGAAGACAGCAACCGAGACGTCTGCCAGGGGCCGAGGTAGAGGCAAGAAGAACACATCTACACCATCATCCTCACCATCATCATCCAAAGCCGCCGATCCACCTGCTCATGATCTCCCTGCTGTGCCCCTAGCCGGCTGCTCGCAGTCACCACGCTCTCCATCTCCTCATTCCGGTGATGGTTCCCGTGCCTCCCGTGCCTCTTCTGTTGACTCGGATGCTGCATCAGTTGCCTCCACCTCCTCCCGCCAGTCTGATGACAAGACCAAGAAGAAGAGGAGGGCCAAGAAGACTGCTTGCTCCCTGTCAGTGCAAGATGAGGAGCTCATGCTTGAGTTCCTCCATGACAATTCTGTCCTCTGGAACATGAAGATGACGGACTACAGGACGACTGACAAGAAGGGCAAGATATGGGAGGACCAGGCACAGCGGATGGGCAAGACTTCAGAACTCCTCAGGGGATGGTTTAAGTCACTCAGAGACAACTCCTCGTTTCGGAGTTCCACCAGAAGCTGGTCGTACAGGCCAAACTGCCGTCGCCTCCCGATCCATGGTCTGACCCAGACCTGCCCCGGTCGTTGACCTCTTCTCCTCATCCTATTGGCACGGATCTGGTGAAGTGCCAATTCGATGATGTCATACTGATGTTGGAGAACGAGTAGTTGGTATTCTTGTCGAAGCCTCTCAGGATCCTCCATCTTCTCTGATGACGGGTGGAGAAGTGATGGTGAGCTACTCACAGGCCCCCATATATACAGTGACCGCAAAACGCTGGCAAAACGCCAATAATACACTAGTTGTACGGTAGAAACACGTTCAATAAGTTACTCCATCGTCAGACATACGTCTAATACGTCTGAATACGTCAATATGCGTTGCAGATACGTCAGATATAGGTTAGATATAGGTTAGAAGTAAGTTACTCATAGGTTATCAATAGGTTAGCTGTACGGTACACCTTCATGCCAACGTATCTCGACGTATGAGTAACCTACCTCCAATGTATTTAACGTATGTCTAGCATATGTCTAGCGTATGCCTAACGTATGCCTAACCTATGAAGAGGACGTCGGCATACGCCCAAAATTTTTGTGCATGCACAAAAATTTATTTCGGCCTCTGCGTACAACAACGTATGCCAGCTTATACCAGCGTGCTTTTAACGTATACAACTTATACTAAACCTACCCCTAACTTATGTCAACGTACACCAGCGTGTTGGTGAAAATTCACATACGTCGGCATAAGTTACTGCTATACGTTATAGTGTGACTGCACCTGAACAAGATATCTCAAAAAGTTATGGATGGATTCAGATAGAACTTGGTGGACAGGTTGAGTGTGTGACAAGGATGCAATGATTCAATTTTGGTAAAGATCAGGATCCAATAATGTTTAAAGTGATTCTTCACGACAGAGAGAGAGAGAGAGAGAGAGAGAGAGAGAGAGAGACCACCTTTGGAGGCCATTTTCCCCCGCAGAGCAGGGATTAGCCTTTTTTGGGCACCATGGTCCCCTTTTTTGAAGCCATGTTTTACAGCCGAATGCCCTTCCTGCCACCAACCCTGTTAGTCGCCTCTTGCGACACACAGGGAATTACCAGTGAACTGGTACTCAATTTGCCGACCTCGGAAGGATGACAGGCTGAGTCAACCCCCCTGGCGTTAATTCAGCAATCGACCGGGATTCGAACCCAGGATCCTAGGATTCCAAACCAGCACCCTAACCGCTAAGCCAATACCAGGCTTATTCTTCACCATTGAGAGATGGGGCCAAAAACGATATATAGCACGATATCTCAAAAAGGTTACGGACCGATTGTGACAAAACTTGGTGGATGAGTTGAGTACGTGACAAGAACAAGCAGATTCGAATTTGGTTCAGGTCCGAATCCAGATCCGGCCTATCAATGGGATACAAAACGTAAATTGTTCAGCCTGGTGGAGGTATACACTCTACAGAGTGCGTTCTCGTTCAATCATGTAATAGTATTCACCGATGGATGGGAATAAGAACCAAACACCCTAAGAGGATTCACAGCTCGAACAACACCGGGCCAATCAATTAAAGGTAAGTCACAAGCACATCTAACATGTCCTCTTCTAACTTGTCTTCTTGATTAAAAGTATTCCCAACATGTTACAGCACAATATGGCGACCAACAGACCATGCCAACAATCACGTGTTTGCACATGGCATGAACAGGAGATCTGATTATTTGTATTTGGTGACTTATATAACTCCCAGTCTAGGTTTAAATACTCACTGGACACAATGGTACAAAATTAATATTGAACACTCTAAACTCATATCCATTAAACTCTAAACTCAGCAAAACATGGAATCACCTTGTGCTATTGCCGTACATAAGAGTAAAATTGCACCATCCATCTGGAGACTGCAGTGTACAGTAAATTAGAGAGTACCTGTTCAGAGTACCATCTCATGCGTCAATTGCCTTTTATGGTTTATGTTTCGAGTTAGAGGAAGTAACGTGACTCACGTGTGGTTTCTGAACCTCGCAGCGCCTCGCTGGCTGCGGTGGAGTAGACAGCAAATACCGCAATCTGATATTCTGTCAGTGTTTGCAGGTTTTCGAGGGTTGCCCAGTTTTGATTGCCATCGACGACAACCTTCAGGCGTTGGCACGATTAATGGGCACACAGAAACGGAAATTAGGCCAAGAGGTGAAACAGACAGAAACAAGTATGGAGGGTGGGTAACGAAATATGGTGATGTTCAGGTGACAGTTTCTTGTATACATCCTGTTCGAACAGTCAATTCACACTTTCACAAAACAGTTTTTTTTATCGCAGTGTCTAAGGCAGATGGAGGAGCTATTACATAAGGGACAAGGATGATACAAAGACATTCATTCACACTCATTGGAGACATGAATATCCATCATGAGGCAAGTATGAGGCAAGATGTGTGCAGAGCTACTTCGACTTTTCCATTGCTAGTGAACAGCTCCCTCTGTCCTTTCGGCCCTCAGACACTCCCGATCTCCTCCAGATTGTATGAGTCCTTCCACAAACCAGATCCTGTTAAACCCACAAAATCCAAGCTTGCAGCCACACCTCTACTCTTTAATATTCCTCTTCTCCGCCGTTTATGGAACTTCCTACTTGAGACAGTTCAATTACGCTCTTCCCTCCAAACCTTCAAAGCAGGATGTGAACCACCATCTCAGGCCATCCCCCATCCCTACTCATGATATTTGGCACCCACATTAACCCTACCAAATGCAATCATCTGACTTGCCGGTAGTACTGTGTTTTATAGCTCGGCTTCACGCTGTTGAAACCAAAGCTTTCAGAATCATTGGAATCTCCCGCGATGAAGCTATCTCTGAGGGCCTTTCACTCACTCACCGCAGGCAGGTAGGTGGTCTTTCTGTCTTCTACTGACTCCTCTCCGGCCTAGCTCCCCCAGCTCTCTCTGTGCTCCGTCCCCCAAATATTCCTACAGCTCGCACAAGATCTGCCTGCAACCCTCTTCTGGTTAAACTGCCAAAATCAAGACTCTCTGCTCACCTTCACATCTTCCCCCATCCAAAACCTTGATCTTTTCTACCCCCATGAATTCACCCCAGATCCACTTTTTTGAAATACCAACTTCTTTCCTGGAAGTCATAGCAGTGTGCCCTCCCCCCCTTCCCATGCCCTGTACCCCCAAGCCCTCTCCCTCCCACAAATCTCCCGATGTCCCTGTTCTCTACTGTTGTACTTGTGTGCTTCCCTCTCTCTCCCCATCTTGTCTCCCACTCCCTTTATCATATGTTTCATGTGTCAGTTTGTTTTTATGTGATTAATGTTAGCTCTTACACGAGCCTCGATCTTGTACACAAAAAAAAGGTAGAATGAATAAGTAATCTTGCTGGTTAATCTCGACCAGTGTCGGTGGACAGGTACAACAATGGAAAAAATGAACATCATGATGATTGGGGTATGCGAGGTTGCATTTTGGGTATCACCCCTCCTTCGGAGTTAAACCTTCTTTGGCTCTGACAAAAGGTTAATGCCAGGAACGTTAGCTTCTCCTTGATTCCCTCAGTGGTGAGCATACCTCAATAAACTTCCTGTTGATTTCATCCACTGGTGCTACTGTGTTTCAGATGATGCAACCACCGTCAATAATGTGAGATCTGGTTAAGAAACGGAATAAAACCTCCAAATAGTTGAGACAAAAGTAGTTTCACCCTCCACTTTTGGGTGGCATTGTCTGACTGATGGAAAACAAATCCAGGATTTATCATTTAAGTTTCTTTACAAGGTCCTTCGCCACAAGTGGAGGCCAGTAGGCCTATCAAAGCCTATGCTAGTTTTGCCAACTTTTGGTTGTTTGTATGTGCTCTATCCTTTTAAATGCTGAGCGTCAAACAAGGAAAGCAGCACGTACCATTTTTAAAGTCTTTGGTATGACTCGACTGGGATTTGAGCCGCCAACCCTTCTGGAGTCATAGCAGACGCTTTAACCATTATTCCACCGAATCTGGTTAGGAAAAAAAGTATTGCAGGCCAATTGTGACAAATTTATAGAAAAAAATGCGAAAACGTCGAGATCTTGTTCCATCACTAATTGAGAACAAGCATGAAATTTAAACCTGGCTCGGTTATGGTTTCCTTTCCTTGAAAGAGAGAGAGCAATGAAAGAGAGAGTTTGAACTGACACATTCGGGAATGAAGGATGATATTCCACAATTGTGTTATCGGTGACATATTTTGTGAAAATGAACTATCATACAGTAATTGACTGCACCCTCTTGCACCCTCTCCATCACTAATTTCCTACAACAAAGAAGTTACTTTTACAATGTCATAAAAAAACAACTTTTACAATCCATTTCCATAAACCAACTTGCACGTCATTCCATGACCAACCTCTTCTGGTTTCCCCCCATGAGTGGAGTAGTAGACGACACGGTACTTGAGCACGTCATCCGAAGGATGGGTCCAGGATACTCGAAAACCGCGAGCATTCACCTCAGAGGTGACAAAATCTCTCGGAGGATCAATTCTGCTTGGACTGGAGGATGGAATACCCGCTGTTTAGGGAAAGGGGTGAGGAGGGCGGAGGAGGTCCATCATACCATAGTACATGCAAAAGCGATATGATTATGATAACCTTCAATACCAAGGTCACGTCACCTGTCTAAACCTCATCCCATCCCATCTCAAGTTGAAGGTTCAACATTACTTGAGTCAGCTCGATCCACTGTGTATAACTGTATGTACATATATATATATATATACAGTCACGTGAAAAGGTATGTACACCCCATGTAAAGTTGTGACTTTTTCAACATATTTCAACATACAGCTATTTGATCTTCATTTCAACAATATTGATAGAGAAAGGTGATATAATATAACAAATATCATGAAACATTCACATTTTGTAGTCCATTGTATAATTTAAATAAACATAAATGCAAATTTCGCATGTGGAAAAAGTAAGTACACCCCTACATTTATCACTATTTAAATTCCTAAAATTAGAATCAGGTGCACCAGCTCAGGTGCAAATGATTAGAGCATCGTTAGAGAGGATCTTGGAGGAACCTGTCTTATTTAAACCTCAGACATTTAGTTTGGTTTGCTCTTTGTTGTTGAAGTGTGCGGCGTCACCATGCCTAGATCAAAAGAGCTCTTTGAGGCCTTCAGAAAGAAGGTTATAGATGCCTACGAGTCTGGGAAGGGATTTAAAAAGATCTCCAAACAATTTGAAATCAATCATTCGACTGTCTGGAAGATCATCTACAAGTGGAGAAGATGCCAAACAACTGCCAACTTGTTCAGGCCAGGCCGCCCCAGCAAGTTCATCCTGAGAGCAGACCGCAAGATGCTGAAAGAAGTCTCTAAGAACCCCAGAATGTCATCATGGGACCTACAGGTAGCTCTTGCCACTGTTGATGTCAAAGTGCACGAGTCTACCATTAGAAAGATGCTGCACAAATTTGATCTACATGGGAGGTGTGCCAGGAGGAAACATTTGCTGTCCAGAAAGAACATCAGGGCAAGACTAAAGTTTGCCAATGAACACCTCGGCATAGACCAGCACTTCTGAAACAATGTGCTCTGGACAGATGAGTCAAAGGTAGAGCTATTTGGCCACAGTACCAGAAGACATGTTTGGCGAAAACGAAAGACAGCATTTGACCACAAGAACCTGATACCAACTGTAAAGCATGGTGGTGGAAATATTATGGTTTGGGGCTTTGCTGCATCAGGGCCTGGGCAGCTCACCATCATAGAATCCACTATGAAATCTTCATTGTACCAGAGGGTGCTTGAGGATAATGTGAGGCCATCTGTCGGAAAGTTGAAGCTCAACCGAGGGTGGACCTTGCAACATGACAATGACCCTAAACATACCAGTAAATCACCAAGGAATGGCTGAAAAGAAAGAAATGGAGGGTTCTGGAATTGCCACGTCAAAGCCTGGATCTAAATCCCATCGAGATGTTGTGGGGGGATTTGAAACTAGCTGTGCATGCAAGAAACCCCTCAAACATCGCACAGCTGAAAGAATTCTGCATGGAGGAGTGGGCAAAAATTTCTCCCAGTCGATGTCAGAGACTGGTAGACAGTTATAAGAAACGCCTACTCGAGGTTGTTTCTGCCAAATTGGGCAATACCACCTATTGGAGCCAAGGGTGTACTTACTTTTTCCACATGCGAAATTTGCATTTATGTTTATTTAAATTATACAATGGACTACAAAATGTAAATGTTTCATGATATTTGTTATATTATATCACCTTTATCAATCAATATTGTTGAAATGAAGATCAAATAGCTGTATGTTGAAATATGTTGAAAAAGTCAAAATTTTACATGGGCTGTACTCACTTTTTCACGTGACTGTATATGTTGTACATATATATATATATATACATATATATGTATATATATATATATATATACATATATATATATATATATATATATATATATATGGTGTCCCAACACCTTGCCCCCCACCCCCCCCCCCCCCCCTGCCCAGCTCTACTGGGTCGCCACTGTACAATGGCGGGCATATAGCGGGAAGGATCATTCATTTGACATCTCAAATACCAAATTTCATAATGATCTAATGAGCCTTTCTTGTTCTGTTGCAGATTTTGTGAAGTGATGTCGTGGTCGGGTGATTCCGAGAAGAAAAGGTGGATATGCCGCATCATGGCTATCGCGTTCCGTGTCGCCATGGATCAGACGCCGGGAACCATATCCTGATCCTGGGTTGCCAAGTACCTGAACAGGTCTGAGGACTTCGTCAAATGCAATTGCAACCGTGATCCCTTCGATTGCGAGATGGACAGCCGGCCCAAACAGACAGCACAATGTTTGTCTCAGGAAAGCAGGGATATCATCATTGAGTCGCTCGCCAAGGAGAAGTAAAGCATTCGAGGGCTCCAAAAGGAGATTGAACGGGTTCGAGGGAAGAAGAAGAGCTTATCAAGTATCCACAGGTTCCTTCAGTCCATTGGCGCAAAGGCTTTTCACCAAACTCCAGCACCGAAGCTGACGGAGAAGAACGTCGAGGATCGAATGTGGTTTTGTGAGTTTTTGAGTGAGTGGACCTCTGATGATTTTCTTTTCCTGGCCCCTTCTGATGATTTTTTCATTTATGAGGCTCGACGTCCCAACTTCCAGAACGACAGAATTGGGGCTCTTCACAATGATGACATTCCACAAGAACTCAAGATTCGAGAGAAATCGAAGACAGCACAGTGCGTTGGCGTCTTCTTGATGTTCACAGCGAAAAGGCTGATGTGGGTCATCAAAGAGCAAGGACAATTAGGGGACGGCAAATACCTCCGAGACGTTGTGCTGACCCGCCATGTTATTCCGTTCTTACGGAACCCAGAAAATGTCCTCAGCATCAAGGAGACCACGTTTCTGCACGACCGAGCCCCGTGCATGAGAGCACTGGCGACCCAGAATCTTCTGAAGGCGAACAAGGTCGATTTTTTCGGAAACGATGAGTGGCCGGGAGCATCGCCTGACCTCAACGCCTGTGAAGATTTGGGGGCGATACTCAAGGACAGAGTTGAACAACGCCTCCAGAACACCAGGGGAAGAGCTTCTCACTGCTTTGACTAACGTCCTCGAAGAAATGGAGTTCGATCGTGACTTGTTTGTGTCTCTCTTGGAATCCTACCCCGCGCGTTTGGAGGCAGTTCGGTCGGCAGGCGGTGGGCACACCAAATATTGAAGCAAAGCTTTGAAACTGTGCACATGAGATGTCGAATAATAAAGCTTTTTCCCCCTATTCGTGGTTTCTCCCTACCTCTCCTACGTTGGGCTGGGCAGGGGGGGGGGGGGGCTAAGGTGTTAGGACATATATATGTTAGGACATATATATTGTTGCGGATATGAGGACTGTATATTTTTTTGATTGTGTGCTTTATTATTATTATTATTGTTTATTCTGCGCCCCCTGCCTCCGGAGCTGTGTAAAGGTAAAAGGGCATCCCATAATTAGTCCACAAGCATACACGTCAGCCAATAATAGAATACCCCTGTTCGATAGTTATATCTTATTCTGTGTTTTAGGGTAAGGCTGTGTCTCCCATTAATTGAAGTACTCCATTGCACCAGTGAAAGAGAATAGATCCCCTTTCATTCCCCTCCCCAAAATCTCCATTTCCTTTCACATCCCCTTTCGTCATTGCCAAGCCTCGATTGCCAATTACATCCCCTCCAAAACCACCATTGAACATGTGCTCGGGTCGGGGAAGAGGGGCATGCCCGCCCGTCGTCATCAAGGGCGGAGCCAGAGGGTCGCGTGACCAACCAGGGCCGAGGTGAGCACACCGATGGGCGTGTCCTGAAGGCCGGCGGCTTGATCGCCGGAGGCGCTATAAAGGCGCGCGCGCAAGAAGCGTGGGGTGGTCGGTGGTGAGGAGTGAGTGGACCAAGAGAGAGAAAGAGTGGTTGGACCAAGAAAGAGAAAGAGTGGTTGGACCAAGAGAGAAAGAGTGGTTGGACAGGGAGACGTGCAAGAGTGTTGTTGAGTTGAGGGTTTGGACCAGACGAGTCAGACGAGTCCTGGCAAAGCAAGCGGCGGCCACAGCAGCAACAACACCCAACAGCCGCTTGGGGCCTGGACGGCGGTTTTGAGCAGGGCCGCGAAGGAACGGCGGCTGCTAAACGCGCCGATCGTGCTGCAGGACCCCCTTGGACCTTCCTCTCCCTCCAGCCATCCACCTCCTGCCTTTCCACCCTTCTTGTGTACGTGAGTTTGTTCTGTGTGTCTTGTCCCTGGGTATTTAATTAAGTCTGTATAAGCTAGTATTTGAACTGTGTCACCTGCGTCTTATGTGTTGTAAATAAACGTGACTGTTTCCTTTTTGCTTGTGTGTATAATAAATCCAATTACTCTTCTGTCCGTCTTCTCGTCTTATTCCTTTTCCTCTTTGCATTTCGTCGTTTTAGTCTTTTCCAGATTGGGTGGCTGCGGTGCGATACGGCCAAAGTTCTGGGTGAATCGGGTGAGTCGGGGAACAACTGTTCGGTCGCGGAGCCTTCGCTCGGCAAACAACATCCTAAACCGCGATCAGTAACAAATTGGTGTCAGGAGTGGGATTGGACCCGAAGCGCACTTAACGCGCTCAAAATTACAAAGTACCGAAATTGCTGTTGTTTTACAAAACCCGAATTTTGAAATCGCGCCATGGCTGGTCAAGGCGACGGGATGCCGGTGGGAGAGATAGACGGGGTAGAATCGACCCAGGACCTCGGGGAAATGTATGTGGATGAAAGAGAGGAGGAGAACATTGGCAATGTGGTTGAGGGGGTATCAGGCGCACAAAATGGCGCTCTCGCGCACGAGGTTTCAGGCGCGCAAAAAGGCGCCTCGCACGAGCGCGGGGTAGCCGCGCCCGCTGCGCAAATAGCGGGAATTGATGTGCGGAACCTCATGGCGCAGATTAATGCAACCATACTAATGGCAAATATGGGGCTAGAAGCAAAAATGGATGCTCAGGGTGAGCGACTGGAACAAATGGGGAACTGGATGGAGGCTCAGAGTGAGCAAATTGAAGCAACAATAAACGGAATGAGGGCCGATAGGAAGGAAAGGGAGCAGAGGGACAGAGACCGCAAGTTGGGCGAGAGGGTCCCAGGGGTGCACGAGGAGGTAACGCGGGTCGAGAAGCGCTGGTTGAGCGAAGCGAGGAAAGCATGGGTACAATGACGGGGGTAGAAATCGCAACACGGGGTTTGGAAAAGCCGGCGACCGATGAGGTAGAGGGAATTTTATTAAAGCCAGCGGTCGTCGAGGTGAATAAAGACAAAGCAGTGCTGGGAATTAAAATTGAAGAGATGACGGAGGTAGCCCGGGAATTGCAGGGAGAAATGGAATATGTACAAAGTCCCTGCTCAAATCATGATGATGTACTCGCTAATCCAAATGGAAGTTTACAGGTTCGCGTGGAGAAAAGGATCCCCCAGGTGAGTCGTGCTGTTGTGTATTGTGCGGGTAGATTTTGCAGGAGGATGTTTGGCGACAAAATAATTGTCGCGCGATTGGGATCGATATGGCATCCGGGCGTTGGTGAAGGGTCCCGTGTGAGTAAAAATGGCACGCGTGTGAGGAAAAAGTGTGCGTCGGCGAGTGGGTGTGTTATAACGTGTGGGAGTGAAACCGAGTGCGAGCAAGAATGCACGTCGGGGTGTACGGAGTGTACGTGCGAGGGTGAGAGTGACACGAGGAGTGAGTTGGTGGTGGAGCGGGTGCGAGGATGCACGCATGGGATGAACGGCGAAGGTGTGCGAGAAAGCACACCTGAGTTGGTAGTAGCGCGAGAGTGGGAGAGCCCATCTGAGCGCGTTAGTGGGTGGATGCAAGAGTGCACGCCCATGGTGAGTGGTACGGAGTACGTACCGAGGGAGAGTGCGCAAGACGGTGCGCGAGGTGTGTTAAAGGAGTGTGCGAACAGCGAGGGTGCGCGAGAGGTGTGGTGTGTAACAGGGAGTACGTTGGTGGAATGTACGGACGGCGTTGGAACGCCGGGTTTTGTGAGGGTGAAAGGGGTAGCGTATGCGTGTGAGCATGCAAGTGAAGCATCGACGGTAACCGGGTTAGCGGTTAGGGCGACGGATAGCCGATGCGAGCGCTCGGGGCGCGGCGTGCTTTGTTGGATGCAGGGCCCGGCGCGGATCAAAGCTGCGTCGTTTCTCTTCGAAGCGTCGTTGCCGAATCGGGCTTGGCCCCGCCCCGCACGGTCGAGTCCGGGCCTTGGCGGGCGAGGCGACCGGTCCGGTTCAAGGGCGAGTGGGAGGAAGCAGACCGGTGCCCCCTCGTGGGGACGGGGTTCCGACCGGGGGAGATTGAGCCATCGGGCCCGGGACCGCAAGGTGCCGCGCCGAGATGGTGCGTGGAACCTCGGTCCAACCAAACCACCTCCCTTGAACCGAAAGCCGGACGGATTCAACCTGCAGGCGACCAAACCACCCGAATTCATTGCTCGGCTTTACGAACCGAGTTTAATGATGTCATGACGCACCAAGGCTAGGATATAGCGGACTGTGAGGATGATGGTAGTGATTTGATACGAAATTTATAATAGTGGGTAGAATTGGCAGTAAATGGAAATTTTTTGAATTGGTTGGAATTTGGACGAGCGAAATTGATAGGACCTCCCCGATGTGGTGGGATGGCAAATCCATCATCCCTCACGGAGGGGGGCAAAGGAGCACTAGATTATGGGGTTGATGGCAGTGAAAACTAGCCCGGGTGGGTTAGGATATTGTGTGTAGGGCCCTAGAAGATGACATTAGGTAACGTTAAGGTTTAGATAGTGACTGATACCTGTAGTGGGGACGCAGGTAGATTAGAGTGGATGATAATGACGAGGGAGCGCAATAGTTTAAAGGGACGACTGGGAAGCGCAAGTTTCAGAGGGGAGTAGTTAGATGAGATGATGCCGTGTGTTTGAGGATTGAACAGGTGTGATTGCACAGGTGTGCAACTGAACAGGTGAATGGAGCAGTGTATGAGGGAGTAGTGGTGATTGCGTGTTGTGTTGACCAAATGGTCCAGGAAGAAAGGAGGGTGCAGGTGGCACCAGGTGTGAGTGCACAGGTGTGCCACAACAGGTATGGAGAATGGTTGTGTGGAATAAATAGTGTGGAATAAATGGAGTATTGGAATGGATGGTCGTGGAGTGAGTATGGTGGAAACGATGGAGTGGAGTGGGTGGTGCGAAGGTGTGAATGGGGGAAGAGTGGACCCCCATCACGAATACCCGGGGTGGGTAGTGTAAGTGTTAGGTAGAGGGTATAGGTAAATTGTGGTTGGATATTGGCATCTGTGGTGCGGGTGGAA
Source organism: Myxine glutinosa (assembly GCF_964187855.1). Lineage (NCBI taxonomy): Eukaryota > Metazoa > Chordata > Myxini > Myxiniformes > Myxinidae > Myxine > Myxine glutinosa. Next base: position 115,257,148 of record NC_136266.1, on the reverse strand, counting down.
GAATGGTGATTTGGATGGGTGCATTAGTGTTGTGGAAATGGCTGGGCGTGTAGCCTGTTAGTGTGTGTAGTTGGATTGGGCACTCCACCACTGTGAGGATGTCGGCCAGGTGAGGCCGCAGGTGGGCTCTGGGAGCCGGTAGTAGTTGTGGTGGATGGGGCCCGAGGATCCGGAGGACGGACCCGGGTAGCCCAGTGCCAGAGGGCACCGAGTGGGGTGACAGAGCCAGGAGGGGCTTTCCCCAGTTAGTTAGGTTAGCGTGAGGAGCTAGGTAAGCTCGGGTGGCAACTACAGTGGTGGAGGTGTGCAGGTGGGTAGACCTGCTGGGAGAGCTACACGTCACAGCCCAGAAATTGTGCAAGGGCACCGGGAGATGAATCGGGGGAGTGAGACCACAAATTGAGAAGCACCACAGTTTGGTCAATGGGAATTGGTTTTTAGAACCCATAGTGTAAGTTGGCCAATGGATTTGCGGGGAAAGACCCCGGGTAGTGTAAAGTGTGTTAATGTCATTTAGAAAGTAGTTAGGATGAAGTCTCCTCGCACCATCTGCATCCACTCACCTGAGGTGACAGGTACTCCACACCATGCCATGTTTTGATTATTTTTTACTGTGCAAATGTTTGGATTGTGAGACGCATCGTGACGTGGGTGTGACATTGTGCTTTGATGTTCCATCTCTTCCTCCTTATGAGGATTGATGATGAATTTGGTGATGGCAAATTTTGAAGTAGAGGGATTGTGGAGACGAATTTGGTATAGGAGAAATATGGGGAAGACGTGACAGTAGTGACGAATTTGTAAATGGGTAGATTTTGTAAATATGGGGTAAGGGCAAGGGTAGTGTAGGTGACAGGGGGGTGACGTACGGTAGGGACGAGCTTTCTCACTTCGCCCTCCGTACGCATTTCGCCTTGCATTGCCTTATTGATGTGTACCCTTGTGACCTTACCCCTCGCTCAATTGTCTCTTTTGTCTCCCCCATGACCTGTGTGCCATTGGGTGCCGAGGGGAGCGTGCGTGAGTCCTCCATTGTGCGCCCGGAATTCCCAGAACCAGCTGTCTGCATCGATGCACCACATTATGGACCACATGTCTGTGGCCGAGCACCACTTATGGACCCCATGGGTTGGGACATGGCCCCTCTGCTGGAACCGGCCATGAGGGCCCGAAATCTTGCTGGCGGACCTTGGCCACAGGGCACCGATGCCACACAGGTGAAGCACACGTAGTCGGCCCTGTGGGCCATAAATAAAAGAAAATAAAAAGGACACATTGGGCACACTTTATTGCAAATAGGCCGCCAGTAAGAAAATGAAAGAAAGACAACAACTGGAAGAAATGATAATAACCAGCAGAGGGAGCCGAAGAGCAAGAGATCACCTGCAGGGTTAGGGGTTGTTGATTTATTTTTCATTGATGAACAATGGTGACTGCACCGATTGGTGCTTGAGTGTGTATTGGTGCGTTTTTGGGTGCGTTCATGGTGCATTGATGCAGAGCAGACTGTCTCCCCCCCAGAAAGAACAATCACAGGTCCTGGGTTAGTCTTGTAAATAAAAATAGCGTCATTGTAAATAATGCTCCCCACCGTCAGTGTGTAGTTTGAAGACCATTCCGCAATTCGGTTAACTGTGGGCGTAAGTCTGTTAGGCAGGGTGCAATGGAGCAGCGGGACACATTTATTTATGTTTTAAAACTGTCGCACTCAGGGTCAGGTTAAAAGTAGAGGGAACTACACCTACGTGTCACACTAAATAAAAAAAAGTTGTAGGCCCGGGCCGTGCCTAAGAGGAGGAGGGTGCAGTGTTGCGGATATGAGGACTGTATATTTTTTTGATTGTGTGCTTTATTATTATTATTGTTTATTCTGCGCCCCCTGCCTCCGGAGCTGTGTAAAGGTAAAAGGGCATCCCATAATTAGTCCACAAGCATACACGTCAGCCAATAATAGAATACCCCTGTTCGATAGTTATATCTTATTCTGTGTTTTAGGGTAAGGCTGTGTCTCCCATTAATTGAAGTACTCCATTGCACCAGTGAAAGAGAATAGATCCCCTTTCATTCCCATCCCCAAAATCTCCATTTCCTTTCACATCCCCTTTCGTCATTGCCAAGCCTCGATTGCCAATTACATCCCCTCCAAAACCACCATTGAACATGTGCTCGGGTCGGGGAAGAGGGGCGTGCCCGCCCGTCGTCATCAAGGGCGGAGCCAGAGGGTCGCGTGACCAACCAGGGCCGAGGTGAGCACACTGATGGGCGTGTCCTGAAGGCCGGCGGCTTGATCGCCGGAGGCGCTATAAAGGCGCGCGCGCAAGAAGCGTGGGGTGGTCGGTGGTGAGGAGTGAGTGGACCAAGAGAGAGAAAGAGTGGTTGGACCAAGAAAGAGAAAGAGTGGTTGGACCAAGAGAGAAAGAGTGGTTGGACAGGGAGACGTGCAAGAGTGTTGTTGAGTTGAGGGTTTGGACCAGACGAGTCAGACGAGTCCTGGCAAAGCAAGCGGCGGCCACAGCAGCAACAACACCCAACAGCCGCTTGGGGCCTGGACGGCGGTTTTGAGCAGGGCCGCGAAGGAACGGCGGCTGCTAAATGCGCCGATCGTGCTGCAGGACCCCCTTGGACCTTCCTCTCCCTCCAGCCATCCACCTCCTGCCTTTCCACCCTTCTTGTGTACGTGAGTTTGTTCTGTGTGTCTTGTCCCTGGGTATTTAATTAAGTCTGTATAAGCTAGTATTTGAACTGTGTCACCTGCGTCTTATGTGTTGTAAATAAACGTGACTGTTTCCTTTTTGCTTGTGTGTATAATAAATCCAATTACTCTTCTGTCCGTCTTCTCGTCTTATTCCTTTTCCTCTTTGCATTTCGTCGTTTTAGTCTTTTCCAGATTGGGCGGCTGCGGTGCGATACGGCCAAAGTTCTGGGTGAATCGGGTGAGTCGGGGAACAACTGTTCGGTCGCGGAGCCTTCGCTCGGCAAACAACATCCTAAACCGCGATCAGTAACAATATGTTAGGACATATATACATATATATGTCCATATACATATATATATATATATATATATATATATATATATATATATATATATATATATATATATTGTTGCGGTTGTGCCATAAAGGCAAACACCCTATAGTTCGTTGCAAGACAACATGTAGCCCGCAGTGGTTAGTTATTTTCTATTGAATGTAAAAATTAGCCCTTTCCCAATGTGTAGTAATCAAAACCAAATATGCGTTGAAGTTAGACAGGATTTCAAACCTCCGTGTGGTTAAGGGAAGCCATTACTATGAGTAGGAAGGCTTGGCCAAAAGCACGGCCCAGGTGACCAATGGCGAGCCGGGAACCCGTCGCCATGATGCGACAAGCCTCAGCGAATGGGAGGCTGTGGAACATTTTTGCATGCGTGGGCGGACCTGGTAAAAGCCCACGTGGATTGCGATTTAATTCTCTTGCTTTGGGGACTTCACCAAGGACACACCTGAGCTCTTGCGTTTTCGCCATGCCCACGACGAGACCTCGCTTGCTTTTTTGTTTCCCCCACGACACGTGTTTGGCCTTTGTGTTCTTTGTCGACACAAATCGCTTCTGCGCCGATCTCTTGCGCCATCCGGCTGACCTGCAAGCGCTGGCTTTCTACACGACTCACCTGAGCCTAAGTCTGCCTGCGTGGCAGCTTGTCCCACCTGTGCTAAGTTCGTCCGTGCCGACTTCGAGGCGGCGGTTCGTCCTTCGGACCTGACCTCGTCCAGTCTGCACGTGAGGACCGAACTGCACACACCAGACCACGTGGCCAATTGCGAGGCAATCCCAGCACACACATCAGTACGCCCTTAACCAGTGGTATTCCCTGAGTGAGTGTGTCAGAGTGTGAAGGCGCCAGTGGGGTTTATTGTTAGGTAAGAATTGGTAAGCTGAATCTTCGTCTCTGTTTCTCTGTGCCTTCAAAATAAAAGGCTGTACATTTGATTCCTTTCCAACCTGTTCGGTACGTCCTTTCTCCATTGGCCTAGCATCATCCGAGACCGAATTTGGCTCGAATCGGGTTCATAAATCACGTCAGGTAATGCCGCTTTCCACACCGTGCAAATCCGCTCAGCACGCAATTGAATAAGGTGTGTGGAAGCGAGGGTTCGGTCCCCGGTTTCTCCGGGCACGTGTCTTGAAGGTATTTGGAATATTGACCAGTAAACTCTTCGACGCGTGACTGGGAGATTGGCGATCGGAATTGCTTAGCAATCCGCCAATCACGAGTTTAGTAGTCGTGGACGGCGGCCTCAGTGGAATATATATATATATATATATATATATATATATATATATATATATATATATATATATATATATATATATATATGTCATGTATATATATATATAGTCATGTATATATATATGTATATATAATTATATATATATATATGTGTATATATATATATATATAATTATATATATATATATGTGTATATATATATATATATATATATATATATATATATATATATATATATATATATATTTATATATACATATATATACAGTATATATATATATATATGTATCTATATATGCATATGCAGTGCCTTTGAAAAGGGGACACGTAAGACGGCCGGGAGAAACAGCCAGGTAGCAAGCCACAGTGTTGTATGTCCTGGGGTTGTACTTCAGCAGGGAAAGGATGTGAGGAGGAGAGTGAAATGGCCAGGTATGGGAGAAAGGGAAGTATAAAGGTGGGTGTTTGAGTGTTCCACCATGTTTGTTTGGTGCTGTGGATTCTGGATGTGGTGGCGATTTTGTTATTGTAGTCTGCATTCGCACTGGCTGGGGGTGGGGGTATGTACGCATCCAGGTGTAGTTGCTGCATGTGGATGTGTATGTGCCCCTGCTGGCCCACCTTAGCTGACCGTATCGAGGTTGAAGGGCCGAAACGGGATGATGCTGAGGACCTTGACTTGACCCGGTCAGTGCGACACACTTGTGACCAGGTGTGTTTTGAACTTATATATATATATATATATATATATATATATATATATATTTATTTATATATATATATATATATATATATATATATATATATATATATATATGTATATATATATATATATATATATATAATATATTATATTATATATATATATATATATATATATATATATATATATATATATATATATATATCTATCTATAATTCCAGTAATCTCTGTCTGTCTGTCTGTACGTTTGTTTGTTTGTCTGTGACCGCTGTTTCTCGACAACCACGGGTCCGATATACTTTTAACTTGCCAGGTATATTGCTGGGGACCCGAGGATGTGCCTTTTCAAGGTTTCATATTAATCGGACAATTACTTACCGAGCTATGTCCAAAAAACGATTCAACCAATCAGAGAGCAGCGAACGATCGCGTGTGCCGAACGTGGCGGGCACACTCTGCCTCGGATGGCACATTTGAGAGCGTATTCATTTATTTCACGTTTGCAAACTATGTTGGCGTTAAACTATGTTTTACAACTAATAAAAACGAATTTGCGATTCATTCGCTTTCCTGCGCGTTTGTGCACGCGATGGCGATTTCTTTACCAAACTCCGGAAGCCGTTCGCTTTGGACCAAACCATTGCATGTAAATAGAGGGGGGGGGGGGGGTTCTGTGGTCGTTGCGAATGGACCAAACCATTCATGTAAATAGAGGGGGGGGATTGTCACTGTACTCGCAAGTCGTTCGCCGTTCGCTTTGGCGTTGCGAATGGACCAAACCATTTCATGTAAATAGAGGGGGGGGGATATAATTTTAGATAGATATATAGTACGGGCATATATATAGTACGGGCATGCCCTAGTATATATAATTATATATATATATATATATATATATAATATATTATATATATATATATATATATATATATATATATATATATACATATATATATATATATATATATATATATATATATATATATATATATATATATATATATATATATATATATATATACTGTATATACATACATATACATGTAGTTATACACACACAAATAATAAAACCACGTCACTACAGAGATCTGAAAAATAAGCTTGTACTCCAGAAATATATACTGGCCTTAACCGATGTGATGTGATGGCCCATTATGGTTGACCGACCTTCCATCAGTTTCAATCAAATTTGATAGCACAAAAGAGTTGATCCACAAACTACTTTGCAAAACAAGTGTGAAAACTATAAAAGTGTCCTGTATTGAAACAGAGCATGAAATAAAACGTATAAACCTAAACTCGACTGGGTGGTGTAATGGTCTGAGCTTGTCGCTCTGAATCAGTGGTTCGAATCAAGCTGAGTCATACCAAAGATGTAAGAAACGGTATGTCTTGCTTCCTTGTTTGACAGTGAACATTTAAGGAGGATACAGTATGGACAAACAACAATAGGTTGGCAATCACAGCTCAGGCTGCAATGAAATTCCTTGTGAGAAAACATATTTTTTTCATGCATCACGTGATACTCCAAGGTACAATGTACTATATCATGTGTACAGCACTACAGCATGCTCCTTACCAAATTATTTATTTGACCAATAATATTGTGACATTAAGGCATGTGTTTTCCATACTGTGGATCTCGCGTTGCTGCTCTTCAACGCGGATGCAAATTGTTCGAGTGAGACTATCTACGATGGATGCCATGTCGCTGAACTCCTTCACATGGTACATATGGCTCACGTCCGGTTCCGATGCGACTTCACGCAACTGCTTCTCATCAGCCTTCTTCACACCTAAGGTGCAGCACAACACAGGGAAAAAATAATAAAGTCATAAACACACCAAAGGAAAGAACAGAAGTCCTTTGATTAGAAATAATGCACAAATACTGATATATTATCTTCCATATAGCAACTAAAGCACATGGATATTGATTGAACAAAACATGCATGAAGGATTAAGTGCTTCATTCATCGAAGTGTGTCACAACCTTACTGTTACTAGATTTTAACTGCACTTTCAAACAATGCAAAGCCATTATAATTTTTGGGGAAACGTTGACACAGAATTACACTAAGCACATCTGCACTGTAAGTTAGAAAAAGTCTGGCAAATTAGTTCAGAGCAAGTGCACACACCGCATTGAGTGGTCTAGTCTGTGTTTGATTCCCGAACTGACTATAAACTGTCAGACTGTTACTTATGAGATGGGACACTGAATAGATATGTGCGCCATCCATTGGATGAATATTGCTGGGCAGCCCATCTGTAAGCATTAGTTGGGAGAAGCTAAGGATCACACGGAGTCCTTGGTGAGCTATTGTCAGCACCCTGACCAAATCACAAATTCCTGATCCAACCTACAGTGGGCACTTCATCAGTGGCACAGCCATATCCCCTTGGAAATTATGCAAGAAGATACCATATGATGCATAAGCTCAAAAGACCAAACCTTGTAAAATCTCAGGCTTCCCTTTTCCAATATATTGTTATAGCTATTATTTTTGCCCGATTATGGTTGCCCGATTCGAGTTCTGTGGGTCGGGTCAAAATGACCACAACCACCATATAAGTACACAGCTGCGGGCATGTTCCCAGGCCTATTTGCCATGTTACACTGCTCGTGTGGACATGGAATTATCTAGATGTCATGCTGATAGACGCCCATGCCTCTTATTAATTCGGCCGAGCAAACCGTGAGGTTACGTACGCAGACTAAAGTGGTTTGAACCACACTCCAACTAACCTGCAGCCAGCCTAAACCACCAAACGAAGAAGCCAAGACAAGCAGAATTTACCCCATGACCAGGCAATGGCTGAATAGTTCTAACATACATTGGGCATTTCATCAGTGGCAAGGCCTCATCCCCTTGGAAATGATGCAACCATTGCCATTTGATGCATAAGCTCACAGGAACAAACCTTGGAAAATCTCAGATTTCCTTTTTCCAACATATTGTTACAGCCATTGGCCCATTATTTACAAAGGCCCCGTTCAAGTCCAATGGGTGGTGTCAAAATGACTGCAAGCGCCAGCTAAGTCAACGGGTGCGAGCAAGTCCCAGGCCTACTTTCCACGTTACACTGCTTGTGTGGATGTGGAATTATCTGGCGTAAACCACCAATGAAGCAGTCAAGACAAGTGAAATTCACCTCGAGACCAGGCAATGGCTGAATAGTATGAAAATACAGAAGGGTTGCCTGTCATCATCAATGAACAACTACTGCAGGCAGCAAATGCAGGATGACCCAAAATGGTGCTAATTCTCCACAATAGAGCTCACTGACGAGGCCTTCTCATCTGGTTGGTAATGACATCAGTTCATAGTACAGCTAGTGGTTAGCTTGACATTAAATAAGGCTCAAGAACAGACTTTGCAAAGAATTGCAATGTACCTGCACGATCCAGTTTTCACACATGGCGAACTATATGTTGTTCCTCCACCACCAAAGGTGGACAGAGGTTATATTTTCACCCCTGTCTGTTTGTTGTGTGCAGGATATATGAAATAGTTATCAACGGATTCGGACGAAACTTGGTGGACAGATTGGATTTGTGACAAGGATGAATTGAGTTGATGTGGTGAAGATCTGGATCTGGATCTGCACACCAGAATTTTTTATTTTGCTATGTGATTCTTTACCATTGAGAGATATGGCCAAAAACAATATGTTGTGTCGCATGGTATTTCAAAAAGTTTTGGACTGATTTGAACAAAACTTGGTGAACAGTTTGTGTATGACCAGGCCGCATTGATTTGATTTTGGTGAAGATTTGGATCCAGATCAGGATATGAGAATTTTTAAAGTGATTCTTCACAGAGCCGTGGCCAGTGAAGTTTGACTACATAGCAGGGCAAACATTCCGTGACTCAAGGGACAAGGCAACTGTTATGAACCATTTGCCAATGAAGCACAGCATTAATGTCTGCCTTTTTTTAAATCACAGATTGCTAGCATCTGCCTTTTTATCATTTCACGCTTGTGATACATTGATGAGCCCTGCGCCACTCCGCTTTCTCATTGCCGGGGCCAATGATCGGCACGGTGGGCGGGGTGACTGTGATGCTACAGCAGGACCACAAATTCAAAAGATTCCCATGAGTGTAACAGTTGCATCTCAAGCTTTAAGGTAAGTTGGGCACCTTTATAGGTGCCCATCTCATTTTCTCACTAAAACTGGTGCTGCAAGGCCTGGTAAGCACTTTAAAGAGGAACATTTAGACAGATTACAGAGGATAAATACATTAAATAAATGAGGGCAATGGGGTTGATAAGTCTAGACACAGACATTATGGAAGGTGGACATCATCTTTCTAAACATAATAGCAGCGCATATCTAATATTACATTTAATTGCTTTACGCTATCTAAAACACATACTAAGAAATAACTCGAGATATACAATGTATCTATTAACCCTTAGGAGTCATTCCCACAACAATATCAAACTATTTCGGAGGAGATATCAATAAATGGAACGTTTCTCCCAAGGTAAGTGAAAGTGTTTGTTCCCCCAATGTATGTTTACAGTTCTCAAGTATAGTCCGTATGCTTAATAAGAATGGCATTTTATGGAACATTTGATGATAAATGCTGGAGACGGGGAAGCAAGAAACTCACCAATGGCAAAAAGTTCTACTCCAACATCCTTAATAGCCTGTGATGGTGCATCAACCGAGTCCTGAGATATTCCATCCGTGATTAAAATTCCCACTTTAGCAACACCAGCCCGAGCTCCAGCCTCAGGCGTGAAGCTCTGCTCGAGTATGAACGTCAACGCCAGGCCTGCAGGAGGATGTGGGAGTACAGGAAAGTGACTAATGAGTGGGAAATGCCCATCTTTATCCAGGCATATCGACGACGTTTATTGTATTTTGTTTGCTTCAAGCGACCTCATTTACAGCATCTGATCCTTAGCTTTGTACTTTCCTAAGAATGAGAAGAGACACTTCATGTGCTTCTCTTCTCACCCCAAACAGCATTTTCAATTGGAGCTAATAAGAGTTTTAATTTAGATAAAAATATGTTCACTACCACGATATTCATCCTCCTATTTTAGAAAATACAACATAAGGTAACTAATTACAATATCATCAGCAACAACATTATTGTTATACTAAATAAAGAGCAATTACAAACAGCAATTAGAGATTGCAGACCCTCACCAAGACTTGTTTTGTGTGTTGTATTTTGTGTGGCAATGCATGGAAGAATTTACGAAATGAAAAGTCAATGATTGCAAATGGAAGGTCTAAATGATGGTCCAAAGGGCAAAGGTCTAAAAAAGTGCAAAGGTCCAAAGGGCAACGGTCCAAAGGCCTGCAGGAATGATGGTCCAAAGGACAAAGGTCTAAAAAAGTGCAAAGGTCGAAAGGTGTAAAGATCGAAATATGTAAAGGTCAAAAGTTCTGAAAAAGACTAAAGGTCTGAACAGGACGAAATCGTTCTAAAGAAATGAAAGGGTCGAAGATGTCTTAACAGGTCTAAGGGGCCTAAATGGTGTATGCAATTTAAGGTATAAAGGGTCTGAATTGTCTCAAGCATCTTAAAACATCTAAAAAAGGTCTAAAGGTCAAAAGGTCTAAAGGGTATTTAAAGGTCTGAAAGGTGTGAAGGTCTGAAAAAGGTCCAAAGGGTTTAAAAGGGTCTGAAGGGGTGTAAGGGGTATAAAGGGGTCAAAAGAGTTGAAAGGGGTTTAAAGTGTTTAAAGGGTCTTAAAAAGTCTAAAAAGGGTCTTAAAAGGGTCTAATGGATCTGAAGGGTATAAAGAGATCGAAAGGGTCTAAAGGTCTCAAAGGTACATTCCGAAAGAATGCAATTAGTGGACTTAATTAACAGACATAGTCATGGTCCAATAATACATAATTAATAGACGTAGTACACACATATCATTACTACATAATTAATAGACATACTCAGTACTCCCATTTCAATACTGTACTATGTAATTAATAGACATACTCAGTACTCTCATTTCAATACTGGACTATGTAATTAATAGACATAGTCATGGTCCAATAATACATAATTAATAGACGTAGTACACACATCTCATTAATACATAATTAATAGACATACTCAGGACTCCCATTTCAATACTGGACTATGTAATTAATAGACATACTCAGGACTCCCATTTCAATACTGTACTATGTAATTAATAGACATCCTCAGTACTCTCATTTCAATACTGCACTATGTAATTAATAGACATAGTCAGTAATCCCCTTTCAATACTGTACTATGTAATTAATAGACATAGTTAGTACTCCCTTTTCAACACTGTACTATGTAATTAATAGACATAGCACTCCCATTTCAATACTGTACTATGTAATTAATAGACATAGTCATGTTCCAATGAAACACAATTAATAGATGTATTCATATTTCATTAGTATGTAATTAATGGACACGCTCACGTTCCAATGGCACAAAATGAATAGACATACTCACATACCATGACCTCCAACCACCTTTTGGTGGTGGAGGTAATAATGACAATGATAATAATAATGATAATGATGATAATGGTACATGGTAATAATGCATGTTTTCACCCCTGTCTGTCTGTTTGTCTGACTGTCTATTTGTATGTGAACACGATATCTCAAAACGTTGTGGGCAAGTTATGACAAAACTAGGTGGGTGAGTTGTAGGTGACAAGAACAAGCCGATTCGATTTTTGTTCAGGTCCGAATCCAGATCCGACCTATAAATGCCATACAAAAAGTAAACTGCTCAGTCTGCTGGAGGTGTGTGCTCTACCAAGTGCTGTTCTTGTTATCAGGTAACATTGTTATTATTATCATTATCATCATTATGTACCATGACCATTATGTACCGCTATCATTATGCATCATTACCCTCGCCAGAGAAGAGGGTATTGCATTTAGTCTAGTAGGAAGACTAGGTCCCCCTGCACCCCCCGGAGATATACTTCTAATCAGTGTTTCTAGATTGGAAAAAATGTGTAGAAAATGAATAGCTATGGCCCCAAGCTGAAATAATGTCCCACATACCATTTTTATGCAAATTACTGCTGCCATTATCAAAAAAAGACTAGGTCCCCCTGCACCCCCGGAGATATACTTCTAATCAGTGTTTCTAGATTGGAAAAAATGTGTAGAAAATGACTAGCTATGGCCCCAAGCTGACAAAATGTCCCACATACCATTTTTATGCAAATTACTGCTGCCATTATCAAAAAAAGACTAGGTCCCCCTGCACCCCCCGGAGATATACTTCTAATCAGTGTTTATAGATTGGAAAAAATGTGTAGAAAATGACTAGCTATGGCCCCAAGCTGAAAAAATGTCCCACATACCATTTTTATGCAAATTACTGCTGCCATTATCAAAAAAAGACTAGGTCCCCCTGCACCCCCCGGAGATATACTGAAACTGGCAGTGACTGGTGATTGAAATGCGGTGCCTTTTTGTGTTTCAGGTCGAGGTACGTGAACTCCCCACGATCTACAGCAACCAGGAAGAGACTGATACCAGGGTGGTTCTGTACCTCCATCATGCTGCTACCATCGGATACAAGAACGCTGTAGTCAGAACACCGGACACAGACATCCTCCTGATCCTGCTCCACCATGCCCACAACATCAAGCTGACGGTGTACCTGGATACAGGGTCAGGGAAGCATCGCCAACTTGTCAACGTCTCTGAGCTGGCAGAATCCCTGGGAGAGGACTACTGTGCCACTCTCCTGGGGTACTATGTGTTCAGCGGAGAAGACTGCACCAGTGCCTTCAAAGGGAAGGGAAAAGTCGGGCCCTTGAAAAAGCTGGAGAAGAATCCCAGGTTTCACAGGGCATTCGGTGAATTTCACAGGGTATTTAGAAAAATAAAACTTTGTGTTAACGTCTGTGTAGACGGACCTTAATATGAGTCTATTATTTCGTAAAACTGTGATTATTTTGTAAATAAAGCACTAATTAGCATACTAGTATACCATAGACACATGTAATCATGTTATGAATAGTTCTATCATGATCTATGCCCTTCAAAACATGGGTCTAGACACCTTCATTTTTCAATTATCTGCAATATTGGCTGAGATATGTCAAAAATCGTTTTTTTGATAATGGCAGCAGTAATTTGCATAAAAATGGTATGTGGGACATTGTTTCAGCTTGGGGCCATAGCTAGTCATTTTCTACACATTTTTTCCAATCTAGAAACACTGGTTAGAAGTATATCTCCGGGGGGGTGCAGGGGGACCTAGTCTTTTTTTGATAATGGCAGCAGTAATTTGCATAAAAATGGTATGTGGGACATTTTTTCAGCTTGGGGCCATAGCTAGTCATTTTCTACACATTGTTTCCAATCTAGAACCACTGATTAGAAGTATATCTCCGGGGGGTGCAGGGGGACCTAGTCTTCCTACTAGACTAATTTGAGTCCGTTTGTTACTTGCCGGAAAAAGTTTCCGGCAAGTATGTTGATCTGTTCGTTTGTTACTTGCCGGAAATTTTTTTCCGGCAAGTATGTTGATCTGTTCGTTTGTTACTTGCCGGAAAAGATTCCGGCAAGTATGTTGATCTGTTCGTTACTTGCCGGAAAAATTTTCCGGCAAGTATGTTGATCTGTTCGTTTGTTTGTCTGTCTGTCTGTTTGTCTGTCTGTTTGTTACTTGCCGGAAAAATTTTCCGGCAAGTATGTTGATCTGTTCGTTTGTTTGTCTGTTTGTCTGTTTGTCTGTTTGTCTGTTTGTCTGTCTGTTTGTCTGTTTGCAGCACTGCGTCTACACCGTTGCACGGAGAATCGCCAAACTTTGCACACATAATGGTCTTGCCCTCTAATATACTGTGCCTCAATGATGACGTCATCGGTGACGTGGTTCGGCCGCCATCTTGGAAAAACCGAATAAATTTGCACCTCTATATCTCCGAAAGTACTGAACAGAAAAAATTGAGACATGGCTCATTGTAAAGAACTCTCCATGGGGAATAAAATATGTTAATGATGACGTCATATGTCACGTGGTCGGCCGCCATCTTGGAAAAACGGCAAAAATTTGCACCACTATATCTCCAAAAGTGCTGAACAGAAAAAATTGAGACATGGCTCATTGTAAAGAACTCTCCATGGGGCATAAAATATGTTAATGATGACGTCATCAGTCACGTGGTCGGCCGCCATCTTGGAAAAACCGAAAAACTTAGCACCTCCATATCTCCGAAAGTGCTGAATAGAAAAAATTGAGACATGGCTCATTGTAAAGAACTCTCCATGGGGAACAAAATATGTTAATGATGATGTCATCGGTCACGTGGTTCGGCCGCCATCTTGGAAAAACCGAAAAACTCTGCACCTCCACATCTCCAAAAGTCCTGAATAGAAAAAATTGAGGTATGGCTCATTGTAAAGAACTCTCCATGGGGAATAAAATATGTTAATTATGACGTCATCGGTCACGTGGTTCGGCCGCCCTATTTGTCCTAAATGGCCGATAAAAAAGTACATTCCGGCAAGTCCTCGGTCTCTGACCGATTTTTCATCTGTTTGTCTGTTTGTCTGTTTGTCTGTTTGTCTGTCTGTTTGCAGCACTGCGTCTACACCGTTGCACTGAGAATCGCCAAACTTTGCACACATATTGGTCTTGCTCTGGAATAGACTGTGCCCAATTGATGACGTCATCGGTGACGTGGTTCGGCCGCCATCTTGGAAAAACCGAAAAAGTTTGCACCTCTATATCTCCGAAAGTACTGTACAGAAAAAATTGAGACATGGCTCATTGTAAAGAACTCTCCATGGGGAATAAAATATGTTAATGATGACGTCATATGTCACGTGGTCGGCCGCCATCTTGGAAAAACGGCAAAAATTTGCACCACTATATCTCCAAAAGTGCTGAACAGAAAAAATTGAGACATGGCTCATTGTAAAGAACTCTCCATGGGGAATAAAATATGTTAATGATGACGTCATCAGTCATGTGGTCGGCCGCCATCTTGGAAAAACCGAAAAACTTAGCACCTCCATATCTCCGAAAGTGCTGAAAAGAAAAAATTGAGACATGGCTCATTGTAAAGAACTCTCCATGGGGAATAAAATATGTTAATGATGATGTCATCGGTCACGTGGTTCGGCCGCCATCTTGGAAAAACCGAAAAACTCTGCACCTCCACATCTCCAAAAGTCCTGAATAGAAAAAATTGAGGTATGGCTCATTGTAAAGAACTCTCCATGGGGAATAAAATATGTTAATGATGACGTCATCGGTCACGTGGTTCGGCCGCCATATTTGTCCTAAATGGCCGATAAAAAAGTACATTCCGGCAAGTCCTCGGTCTCTGACCGATTTTTCATCTGTCTGTTTGTCTGTCTGTTTGTCTGTTTGCAGCACTGCGTCTACACCGTTGCACGGAGAATCGCCAAACTTTGCACACATAATGGTCTTGCCCTCTAATATACTGTGCCTCAATGATGACGTCATCGGTGACGTGGTTCGGCCGCCATCTTGGAAAAACCGAATAAATTTGCACCTCTATATCTCCGAAAGTACTGAACAGAAAAAATTGAGACATGGCTCATTGGAAAGAACTCTCCATGCGGAATAAAATATGTAAATGATGACGTCATCAGTCACGTGGTTCGGTCGCCATCTTGGAAAAACGGCAAAAAGGTTGCGCCACTATATCTCCAAAAGTGCTGAACAGAAAAAATTGAGACATGGCTCATTGGAAAGAACTCTCCATGGGGAATAAAATATGTAAATGATGACGTCATCAGTCACGTGGTTCGGTCGCCATCTTGGAAAAACGGCAAAACGTTGCGCCACTATATCTCCAAAAGTGCTGAACAGAAAAAATTGAGACATGGCTCATTGGAAAGAACTCTCCATGGGGAATAAAATATGTTAATGATGCCATCATATGTCACGTGGTCGGCCGCCATCTTGGAAAAACGGCAAAACTTTGCACCACTATATCTCCAAAAGTGCTGAACAGAAATAATTGAGACATGGCTCATTGTAAAGAACTCTCCATGGGGAATAAAATATGTTAATGATGACGTCATCAGTCACGTGGTCGGCCGCCATCTTGGAAAAACGGCAAAACTTTGCACCACAAAATCTCCAAAAGTGCTGAACAGAAAAAATTGAGACATGGCTCATTGTAAAGAACTCTCCATGGGGAATAAAATATGTTAATGATGACGCCATCGGTCACGTGGTTCGGCCGCCATCTTGGAAAAATGGGAAAACTTTGCACCACTATATCTCCAAAAGTGCAGAATGGAAAAAATTGCGACATGGCTCATTGTAAAGAACTCTCAATGGGGAATAAAATATGTTAATGATGACGTCATATGTCACGTGGTTCGGCCGCCATCTTGGAAAAACCGAAAAATTGTGCACCTCCATATCTCTGAAAGTGCTGAATAGAAAAAATTGAGACATGGCTCATTGTAAAGAACTCTCCATGGGGAATAAAATATGTTAATGATGACATCATAGGTCACGTGGTTCGGCTGCCATCTTGGAAAAACCGAAAAACGTAGCACCTCCATATCTCCAAAAGTGCTGAATAGAAAAAGTTGAGACATGGCTCTTTGTAAAGAACTCTCCATGGGGAATAATATATGTTAATGATGACGTCATCTATCACGTGGTTCGGACGCCATATTTGTCTTAAATGGCCGATAAAAGAGTACATTCCGGCAAGTCCTCGGTCTCTGACCGATTTTTCATTTGTCTGTTTGTCTGTTTGTCTGTTTGTCTGTTTGTCTGTTTGCAGCACTACGTCTACACCGTTGCACGTAGAATCACCAAACTTTGCACACGTATTTGTCTTGCCCTCTAATATACTGTGCCCAAATGATGACGTCATCGGTCACGTGGTTCGGCCGCCATCTTGGAAAAACCGAAAAACTTTCCACCTCCATATCTCCGAAAGTCCTGAACAGAAAAAATTGAGACATGGCTCATTGTAAAGAACTCTCCATGGGGAATAAAATATGTTAATGATGACGTCATCAGTCACGTGGTCGGCCGCCATCTTGGAAAAACGGCAAAACTTTGCACCACGATATCTCCAAAAGTGCTGAACAGAAAAAATTGAGACATGGCTCATTGTAAAGAACGCTCCATGGGGAATAAAATATGTTAATGATAACGTCATATGTCACGTGGTCGGCCGCCATCTTGGAAAAACCGAAAAACTTTGCACCTCCAGTGCTGAATAGAAAAAATGAGACATGGCTCATTGGAAAGAACTCTCCATGGGGAATAAAACATGTTAATGATGACGTCATCGGTCACGTGGTTCGGCCGCCATATTTGTCCTAAATGGCCGACAAAAAAGTAAATTCCGGCAAGTCCTCGGTCTCTGACCGATTTTTCATCTGTCTGTTTGTCTGTTTGCAGCACTGCGTCTACACCGTTGCACGGAGAATCGCCAAACTTTGCACACATAATGGTCTTGCCCTCTAATATACTGTGCCTCAATGATGACGTCATCGGTGACGTGGTTCGGCCGCCATCTTGGAAAAACCGAATAAATTTGCACCTCTATATCTCCGAAAGTACTGAACAGAAAAAATTGAGACATGGCTCATTGTAAAGAACTCTCCATGGGGAATAAAATATGTAAATGATGACGTCATCAGTCACGTGGTTCGGTTGCCATCTTGGAAAAACGGCAAAAAGTTGCGCCACTATATCTCCAAACGTGCTGAACAGAAAAAATTGAGACATGGCTCATTGTAAAGAACTCTCCATGGGGAATAAAATATGTTAATGATGACGTCATATGTCACGTGGTTGGCCGCCATCTTGGAAAAACGGCAAAACTTTGCACCACTATATCTCCAAAAGTGCTGAACAGAAAAAATTGAGACATGGCTCATTGTAAAGAACTCTCCATGGGGAATAAAATATGTTAATGATGACGTCATCAGTCACGTGGTCGGCCGCCATCTTGGAAAAACGGCAAAACTTTGCACCACGAAATCTCCAAAAGTCCTGAACAGAAAAAATTGAGACATGGCTCATTGTAAAGAACTCTCCATGGGGAATAAAATATGTTAACGATGATGTCATATGTCACGTGGTCGGCCGCCATCTTGGAAAAACGGCAAAACTTTGCACCACTATATCTCCAAAAGTGCTGAACAGAAAAAATTGAGACATGGCTCATTGTAAAGAACTCTCCATGGGGAATAAAATATGTTAATGATGACGTCATCAGTCACGTGGTTCGGCCGCCATCTTGGAAAAACCGAAAAACTCTGCACCTCCACATCTCCAAACGTCCTGAATAGAAAAAATTGAGACATGACTCATTGTAAAGAACTCTCCATGGGGAATAAAATATGTTAATGATGATGTCATAGGTTCCTCCATTATGACGTCATAATTCGCCAAGTACAAAACTTCATCCGATCAAGATGAAATTTCTTGAGCATCATCAAGGAATAAATTAGTTTAGAAAACAAGTAATGATGACTTCATCGGTCACGTGGTTTGGCCGCCATATTTGTCCTAAATGGCCGATAAAAAAGTACATTCCGGCAAGTCCTCGGTCTCTGACCGATTTTTCATTACTTGCCGGAAAAATTTTCCGGCAAGTATGTTGATCTGTTCGTTTGTTTGTCTGTTTGTCTGTTTGTCTGTTTGTCTGTTTGTCTGTCTGTTTGTCTGTTTGCAGCACTGCGTCTACACCGTTGCACGGAGAATCGCCAAACTTTGCACACATAATGGTCTTGCCCTCTAATATACTGTGCCTCAATGATGACGTCATCGGTGACGTGGTTCGGCCGCCATCTTGGAAAAACCGAATAAATTTGCACCTCTATATCTCCGAAAGTACTGAACAGAAAAAATTGAGACATGGCTCATTGTAAAGAACTCTCCATGGGGAATAAAATATGTTAATGATGACGTCATATGTCACGTGGTCGGCCGCCATCTTGGAAAAACGGCAAAAATTTGCACCACTATATCTCCAAAAGTGCTGAACAGAAAAAATTGAGACATGGCTCATTGTAAAGAACTCTCCATGGGGCATAAAATATGTTAATGATGACGTCATCAGTCACGTGGTCGGCCGCCATCTTGGAAAAACCGAAAAACTTAGCACCTCCATATCTCCGAAAGTGCTGAATAGAAAAAATTGAGACATGGCTCATTGTAAAGAACTCTCCATGGGGAACAAAATATGTTAATGATGATGTCATCGGTCACGTGGTTCGGCCGCCATCTTGGAAAAACCGAAAAACTCTGCACCTCCACATCTCCAAAAGTCCTGAATAGAAAAAATTGAGGTATGGCTCATTGTAAAGAACTCTCCATGGGGAATAAAATATGTTAATTATGACGTCATCGGTCACGTGGTTCGGCCGCCCTATTTGTCCTAAATGGCCGATAAAAAAGTACATTCCGGCAAGTCCTCGGTCTCTGACCGATTTTTCATCTGTTTGTCTGTTTGTCTGTTTGTCTGTTTGTCTGTCTGTTTGCAGCACTGCGTCTACACCGTTGCACTGAGAATCGCCAAACTTTGCACACATATTGGTCTTGCTCTGGAATAGACTGTGCCCAATTGATGACGTCATCGGTGACGTGGTTCGGCCGCCATCTTGGAAAAACCGAAAAAGTTTGCACCTCTATATCTCCGAAAGTACTGTACAGAAAAAATTGAGACATGGCTCATTGTAAAGAACTCTCCATGGGGAATAAAATATGTTAATGATGACGTCATATGTCACGTGGTCGGCCGCCATCTTGGAAAAACGGCAAAAATTTGCACCACTATATCTCCAAAAGTGCTGAACAGAAAAAATTGAGACATGGCTCATTGTAAAGAACTCTCCATGGGGAATAAAATATGTTAATGATGACGTCATCAGTCATGTGGTCGGCCGCCATCTTGGAAAAACCGAAAAACTTAGCACCTCCATATCTCCGAAAGTGCTGAAAAGAAAAAATTGAGACATGGCTCATTGTAAAGAACTCTCCATGGGGAATAAAATATGTTAATGATGATGTCATCGGTCACGTGGTTCGGCCGCCATCTTGGAAAAACCGAAAAACTCTGCACCTCCACATCTCCAAAAGTCCTGAATAGAAAAAATTGAGGTATGGCTCATTGTAAAGAACTCTCCATGGGGAATAAAATATGTTAATGATGACGTCATCGGTCACGTGGTTCGGCCGCCATATTTGTCCTAAATGGCCGATAAAAAAGTACATTCCGGCAAGTCCTCGGTCTCTGACCGATTTTTCATCTGTCTGTTTGTCTGTCTGTTTGTCTGTTTGCAGCACTGCGTCTACACCGTTGCACGGAGAATCGCCAAACTTTGCACACATAATGGTCTTGCCCTCTAATATACTGTGCCTCAATGATGACGTCATCGGTGACGTGGTTCGGCCGCCATCTTGGAAAAACCGAATAAATTTGCACCTCTATATCTCCGAAAGTACTGAACAGAAAAAATTGAGACATGGCTCATTGTAAAGAACTCTCCATGGGGAATAAAATATGTAAATGATGACGTCATCAGTCACGTGGTTCGGTTGCCATCTTGGAAAAACGGCAAAAAGTTGCGCCACTATATCTCCAAACGTGCTGAACAGAAAAAATTGAGACATGGCTCATTGTAAAGAACTCTCCATGGGGAATAAAATATGTTAATGATGACGTCATATGTCACGTGGTTGGCCGCCATCTTGGAAAAACGGCAAAACTTTGCACCACTATATCTCCAAAAGTGCTGAACAGAAAAAATTGAGACATGGCTCATTGTAAAGAACTCTCCATGGGGAATAAAATATGTTAATGATGACGTCATCAGTCACGTGGTCGGCCGCCATCTTGGAAAAACGGCAAAACTTTGCACCACGAAATCTCCAAAAGTCCTGAACAGAAAAAATTGAGACATGGCTCATTGTAAAGAACTCTCCATGGGGAATAAAATATGTTAACGATGATGTCATATGTCACGTGGTCGGCCGCCATCTTGGAAAAACGGCAAAACTTTGCACCACTATATCTCCAAAAGTGCTGAACAGAAAAAATTGAGACATGGCTCATTGTAAAGAACTCTCCATGGGGAATAAAATATGTTAATGATGACGTCATCAGTCACGTGGTTCGGCCGCCATCTTGGAAAAACCGAAAAACTCTGCACCTCCACATCTCCAAACGTCCTGAATAGAAAAAATTGAGACATGACTCATTGTAAAGAACTCTCCATGGGGAATAAAATATGTTAATGATGATGTCATAGGTTCCTCCATTATGACGTCATAATTCGCCAAGTACAAAACTTCATCCGATCAAGATGAAATTTCTTGAGCATCATCAAGGAATAAATTAGTTTAGAAAACAAGTAATGATGACTTCATCGGTCACGTGGTTTGGCCGCCATATTTGTCCTAAATGGCCGATAAAAAAGTACATTCCGGCAAGTCCTCGGTCTCTGACCGATTTTTCATTTGTTTGTCTGTCTGTCTGTTTGTCTGTCTGTTTGTCTGTTTTCAGCACTGCGTCTACACCGTTGCACGTAGAATCGCCAAACTTGGCACACATATTGGTCTTGCCCTCTAATATACTGTGCCCAAATGATGACGTCATCGGTCACGTGGTTCGGCCGCCATCTTGGAAAAACCGAAAAAAATTGCACCTCCATATCTCCAAAAGTACTGAACAGAAAAAATTTAGACATGGCTCATTGTAAAGAACTCTCCATGGGGAATGAAATATGTTAATGATGACGTCATAGGTCACGTGATTCGGCCGCCATCTTGGAAAAACGGCAAAAAAATTGCACCGCTATATCTCCAAAAGTACTGAACAGAAAAAATTGAGACATGGCTCATTGTAAAGAACTCTCCATGGGGAATAAAATATCTTAATGATGACGTCATCAGTCACGTGGTCGGCCGCCATCTTGGAAAAACGGCAAAACTTTGCACCACTATATCTCCAAAAGTGCTGAACAGAAAAAATTGAGACATGGCTCATTGTAAAGAACACTCCATGGAGAATAAAATATGTTAATGATGACGTCATCGGTCACGTGGTTCGGCCGCCATCTTGGAAAAACCGAAAAAATTTGCACCTCCACATCTCCGAAAGTGCTGAATAGAAAAAATTGAGACATGGCTCATTGTAAAGAACTCTCCATGGGGAATCAAATATGTTAATGATGACGTCATCAGTCACGTGGTTCGGCCGCCATCTTGGAAAAACTTTGCACCTCTATATCTCCGAAAGTGCTGAACAGAAAAAATTGAGACATGGCTCATTGTAAAGAACTCTCCATGGCGAATAAAATATGTTAATGATGACGTCATCAGTCACGTGGTTCGGCCGCCATCTTGGAAAAACCGAAAAACTTTGCACCTCCATATCTCCGAAAGTGCTGAAGAGAAAAAATTGAGACATGGCTCATTGTAAAGAACTCTCCATGGCGAATAAAATATGTTAATGATGACGTCATCAGTCACGTGGTCGGCCGCCATCTTGGAAAAACGGCAAAACTTTGCACCACGATATCTCCAAAAGTGCTGAACAGAAAAAATTGAGACATGGCTCGTTGTAAAGAACTCTCCATGGGGAATAAAATATGTTAATGATGACATCATCGGTCACGTGTTTCGGCCGCCATATTTGTCCTAAATGGCCGATAAAAAAGTACATTCCGGCAAGTCCTCGGTCTCTGACCGATTTTTCATTACTTGCCGGAAAAGATTCCGGCAAGTATGTTGATCTGTTCGTTTGTTACTTGCCGGAAAAGATTCCGGCAAGTATGTTGATCTGTTCGTTTGTTACTTGCCGGAAAAATTTTCCGGCAAGTATGTTGATCTGTTCGTTTGTTTGTCTGTTTGTCTGTTTGTCTGTTTGTCTGTTTGTCTGTCTGTTTGTCTGTTTGCAGCACTGCGTCTACACCGTTGCACGGAGAATCGCCAAACTTTGCACACATAATGGTCTTGCCCTCTAATATACTGTGCCTCAATGATGACGTCATCGGTGACGTGGTTCGGCCGCCATCTTGGAAAAACCGAATAAATTTGCACCTCTATATCTCCGAAAGTACTGAACAGAAAAAATTGAGACATGGCTCATTGTAAAGAACTCTCCATGGGGAATAAAATATGTTAATGATGACGTCATATGTCACGTGGTCGGCCGCCATCTTGGAAAAACGGCAAAAATTTGCACCACTATATCTCCAAAAGTGCTGAACAGAAAAAATTGAGACATGGCTCATTGTAAAGAACTCTCCATGGGGCATAAAATATGTTAATGATGACGTCATCAGTCACGTGGTCGGCCGCCATCTTGGAAAAACCGAAAAACTTAGCACCTCCATATCTCCGAAAGTGCTGAATAGAAAAAATTGAGACATGGCTCATTGTAAAGAACTCTCCATGGGGAACAAAATATGTTAATGATGATGTCATCGGTCACGTGGTTCGGCCGCCATCTTGGAAAAACCGAAAAACTCTGCACCTCCACATCTCCAAAAGTCCTGAATAGAAAAAATTGAGGTATGGCTCATTGTAAAGAACTCTCCATGGGGAATAAAATATGTTAATTATGACGTCATCGGTCACGTGGTTCGGCCGCCCTATTTGTCCTAAATGGCCGATAAAAAAGTACATTCCGGCAAGTCCTCGGTCTCTGACCGATTTTTCATCTGTTTGTCTGTTTGTCTGTTTGTCTGTTTGTCTGTCTGTTTGCAGCACTGCGTCTACACCGTTGCACTGAGAATCGCCAAACTTTGCACACATATTGGTCTTGCTCTGGAATAGACTGTGCCCAATTGATGACGTCATCGGTGACGTGGTTCGGCCGCCATCTTGGAAAAACCGAAAAAGTTTGCACCTCTATATCTCCGAAAGTACTGTACAGAAAAAATTGAGACATGGCTCATTGTAAAGAACTCTCCATGGGGAATAAAATATGTTAATGATGACGTCATATGTCACGTGGTCGGCCGCCATCTTGGAAAAACGGCAAAAATTTGCACCACTATATCTCCAAAAGTGCTGAACAGAAAAAATTGAGACATGGCTCATTGTAAAGAACTCTCCATGGGGAATAAAATATGTTAATGATGACGTCATCAGTCATGTGGTCGGCCGCCATCTTGGAAAAACCGAAAAACTTAGCACCTCCATATCTCCGAAAGTGCTGAAAAGAAAAAATTGAGACATGGCTCATTGTAAAGAACTCTCCATGGGGAATAAAATATGTTAATGATGATGTCATCGGTCACGTGGTTCGGCCGCCATCTTGGAAAAACCGAAAAACTCTGCACCTCCACATCTCCAAAAGTCCTGAATAGAAAAAATTGAGGTATGGCTCATTGTAAAGAACTCTCCATGGGGAATAAAATATGTTAATGATGACGTCATCGGTCACGTGGTTCGGCCGCCATATTTGTCCTAAATGGCCGATAAAAAAGTACATTCCGGCAAGTCCTCGGTCTCTGACCGATTTTTCATCTGTCTGTTTGTCTGTCTGTTTGTCTGTTTGCAGCACTGCGTCTACACCGTTGCACGGAGAATCGCCAAACTTTGCACACATAATGGTCTTGCCCTCTAATATACTGTGCCTCAATGATGACGTCATCGGTGACGTGGTTCGGCCGCCATCTTGGAAAAACCGAATAAATTTGCACCTCTATATCTCCGAAAGTACTGAACAGAAAAAATTGAGACATGGCTCATTGGAAAGAACTCTCCATGCGGAATAAAATATGTAAATGATGACGTCATCAGTCACGTGGTTCGGTCGCCATCTTGGAAAAACGGCAAAAAGGTTGCGCCACTATATCTCCAAAAGTGCTGAACAGAAAAAATTGAGACATGGCTCATTGGAAAGAACTCTCCATGGGGAATAAAATATGTAAATGATGACGTCATCAGTCACGTGGTTCGGTCGCCATCTTGGAAAAACGGCAAAACGTTGCGCCACTATATCTCCAAAAGTGCTGAACAGAAAAAATTGAGACATGGCTCATTGGAAAGAACTCTCCATGGGGAATAAAATATGTTAATGATGCCATCATATGTCACGTGGTCGGCCGCCATCTTGGAAAAACGGCAAAACTTTGCACCACTATATCTCCAAAAGTGCTGAACAGAAATAATTGAGACATGGCTCATTGTAAAGAACTCTCCATGGGGAATAAAATATGTTAATGATGACGTCATCAGTCACGTGGTCGGCCGCCATCTTGGAAAAACGGCAAAACTTTGCACCACAAAATCTCCAAAAGTGCTGAACAGAAAAAATTGAGACATGGCTCATTGTAAAGAACTCTCCATGGGGAATAAAATATGTTAATGATGACGCCATCGGTCACGTGGTTCGGCCGCCATCTTGGAAAAATGGGAAAACTTTGCACCACTATATCTCCAAAAGTGCAGAATGGAAAAAATTGCGACATGGCTCATTGTAAAGAACTCTCAATGGGGAATAAAATATGTTAATGATGACGTCATATGTCACGTGGTTCGGCCGCCATCTTGGAAAAACCGAAAAATTGTGCACCTCCATATCTCTGAAAGTGCTGAATAGAAAAAATTGAGACATGGCTCATTGTAAAGAACTCTCCATGGGGAATAAAATATGTTAATGATGACATCATAGGTCACGTGGTTCGGCTGCCATCTTGGAAAAACCGAAAAACGTAGCACCTCCATATCTCCAAAAGTGCTGAATAGAAAAAGTTGAGACATGGCTCTTTGTAAAGAACTCTCCATGGGGAATAATATATGTTAATGATGACGTCATCTATCACGTGGTTCGGACGCCATATTTGTCTTAAATGGCCGATAAAAGAGTACATTCCGGCAAGTCCTCGGTCTCTGACCGATTTTTCATTTGTCTGTTTGTCTGTTTGTCTGTTTGTCTGTTTGTCTGTTTGCAGCACTACGTCTACACCGTTGCACGTAGAATCACCAAACTTTGCACACGTATTTGTCTTGCCCTCTAATATACTGTGCCCAAATGATGACGTCATCGGTCACGTGGTTCGGCCGCCATCTTGGAAAAACCGAAAAACTTTCCACCTCCATATCTCCGAAAGTCCTGAACAGAAAAAATTGAGACATGGCTCATTGTAAAGAACTCTCCATGGGGAATAAAATATGTTAATGATGACGTCATCAGTCACGTGGTCGGCCGCCATCTTGGAAAAACGGCAAAACTTTGCACCACGATATCTCCAAAAGTGCTGAACAGAAAAAATTGAGACATGGCTCATTGTAAAGAACGCTCCATGGGGAATAAAATATGTTAATGATAACGTCATATGTCACGTGGTCGGCCGCCATCTTGGAAAAACCGAAAAACTTTGCACCTCCAGTGCTGAATAGAAAAAATGAGACATGGCTCATTGGAAAGAACTCTCCATGGGGAATAAAACATGTTAATGATGACGTCATCGGTCACGTGGTTCGGCCGCCATATTTGTCCTAAATGGCCGACAAAAAAGTAAATTCCGGCAAGTCCTCGGTCTCTGACCGATTTTTCATCTGTCTGTTTGTCTGTTTGTCTGTCTGTTTGTCTGTTTGCAGCACTGCGTCTACACCGTTGCACGGAGAATCGCCAAACTTTGCACACATAATGGTCTTGCCCTCTAATATACTGTGCCTCAATGATGACGTCATCGGTGACGTCGTTCGGCCGCCATCTTGGAAAAACCGAATAAATTTGCACCGCTATATCTCCGAAAGTACTGAACAGAAAAAATTGAGACATGGCTCATTGTAAAGAACTCTCCATGGGGAATAAAATATGTAAATGATGACGTCATCAGCCACGTGGTTCGGTCGCCATCTTTGAAAAACGGCAAAACGTTGCGCCACTATATCTCCAAAAGTGCTGAACAGAAAAAATTGAGACATGGCTCATTGGAAAGAACTCTCCATGGGGAATAAAATATGTTAATGATGACGTCATATGTCACGTGGTCGGCCGCCATCTTGGAAAAACGGCAAAACTTTGCACCACTATATCTCCAAAAGTGCTGAACAGAAATAATTGAGACATGGCTCATTGTAAAGAACTCTCCATGGGGATTAAAATATGTTAATGATGACGTCATCAGTCACGTGGTCGGCCGCCATCTTGGAAAAACGGCAAAACTTTGCACCACAAAATCTCCAAAAGTGCTGAACAGAAAAAATTGAGACATGGCTCATTGTAAAGAACTCTCCATGGGAAATAAAATATGTTAATGATGACGCCATCGGTCACGTGGTTCGGCCGCCATCTTGGAAAAATGGGAAAACTTTGCACCACTATATCTCCAAAAGTGCAGAATGGAAATAATTGAGACATGGCTCATTGTAAAGAACTCTCAATGGGGAATAAAATATGTTAATGATGACGTCATATGTCACGTGGTTCGGCCGCCATCTTGGAAAAACCGAAAAATTGTGCACCTCCATATCTCTGAAAGTGCTGAATAGAAAAAATTGAGACATGGCTCATTGTAAAGAACTCTCAATGGGGAATAAAATATGTTAATGATGACGTCATATGTCACGTGGTTCGGCCGCCATCTTGGAAAAACCGAAAAATTGTGCACCTCCATATCTCTGAAAGTGCTGAATAGAAAAAATTGAGACATGGCTCATTGTAAAGAACTCTCCATGGGGAATAAAATATGTTAATGATGACGTCATCGGTCACTTGGTTCGGCCGCCATATTTGTCCTAAATGGTCGATAAAAAAGTACATCCCGGCAAGTCCTCGGTCTCTGACCGATTTTTCATTTGTCTGTTTGTTACTTGCCGGAAAAGATTCCGGCAAGTATGTTGATCTGTTCGTTACTTGCCGGAAAAAATTCCGGCAAGTATGTTGATCTGTTCGTTTGTTACTTGCCGGAAAAGATTCCGGCAAGTATGTTGATCTGTTCGTTTGTTTGTCTGTCTGTCTGTTTGTCTGTCTGTCTGTTTGCAGCACTGCGTCTACACCGTTGCACGTAGAATCGCCAAACTTTGCACACATATTGGTCTTGCCCTGGAATAGACTGTGCCCAATTGATGACGTCATCGGTGACGTGGTTCGGCCGCCATCTTGGAAAAACCGAAAAACGTTGCACCTCTATATCTCCGAAAGTACTGAACAGAAAAAATTGAGACATGGCTCATTGTAAAGAACTCTCCATGCGGAATAAAATTTGTAAATGATGACGTCATCAGTCACGTGGTTCGGTCGCCATCTTGGAAAAACGGCAAAACGTTGCGCCACGATATCTCCAAAAGTGCTGAACAGAAAAAATTGAGACATGGCTCATTGTAAAGAACTCTCCATGGGGAATAAAATATGTTAATGATAACGTCATATGTCACGTGGTCGGCCGCCATCTTGGAAAAACGGCAAAACTTTGCACCACTATATCGCCAAAAGTGCTGAACAGAAAAAATTGAGACATGGCTCATTGTAAAGAACTCCACATGGGGAATAAAATATGTTAATGATGACGTCATCAGTCACGTGGTCGGCCGCCATCTTTGAAAAACGGCAAAACTTTGCACGACGAAATCTCCAAAAGTGCTGAACAGAAAAAATTGAGACATGGCTCATTGTAAAAAACTCTCCATTGGGAATAAAATATGTTAATGATGTCATATGTCACGTGGTCGGCCGCCATCTTGGAAAAACCGAAAAAATCTGCACCTCCACATCTCCAAAAGTCCTGAATAGAAAAAATTGAGGCATGGCTCATTGTAAAGAACTCTCCATGGGGAATAAAATATGTTAATGATGACGTCATCGGTCACGTGGTTCGGCCGCCATATTTGTCCTAAATGGCGGATAAAAAAGTACATTCCGGCAAGTCCTCGGTCTCTGACCGATTTTTCATTACTTGCCGGAAAAATTTTCCGGCAAGTATGTTGATCTGTTCGTTTGTTACTTGCCGGAAAAATTTTCCGGCAAGTATGTTGATCTGTTCGTTTGTTTGTCTGTCTGTCTGTTTGTCTGTCTGTTTGTCTGTCTGTTTGTCTGTTTGCAGCACTGCGTCTACACCGTTGCACGGAGAATCGCCAAACTTTGCACACATAATGGTCTTGCCCTCTAATATACTGTGCCTCAATGATGACGTCATCAGTGACGTGGTTCGGCCGCCATCTTGGATAAACCGAATAAATTTGCACCTCTATATCTCCGAAAGTACTGAACAGAAAAAATTGAGACATGGCTCATTGTAAAGAACTCTCCATGGGGAATAAAATATGTTAATGATGACGTCATCAGTCACGTGGTCGGCCGCCATCTTGGAAAAACCGAAAAACTTAGCACCTCCATATCTCCGAAAGTGCTGAATAGAAAAAATTGAGACATGGCTCATTGTAAAGAACTCTCCATGGGGAACAAAATATGTTAATGATGATGTCATCGGTCACGTGGTTCGGCCGCCATCTTGGAAAAACCGAAAAACTCTGCACCTCCACATCTCCAAAAGTCCTGAATAGAAAAAATTGAGGTATGGCTCATTGTAAAGAACTCTCCATGGGGAATAAAATATGTTAATGATGACGTCATCGGTCACGTGGTTCGGCCGCCCTATTTGTCCTAAATGGCCGATAAAAAAGTACATTCCGGCAAGTCCTCGGTCTCTGACCGATTTTTCATTTGTTACTTGCCGGAAAAATTTTCCGGCAAGTATGTTGATCTGTTCGTTTGTTTGTCTGTCTGTCTGTTTGTCTGTCTGTTTGTCTGTCTGTTTGTCTGTTTGCAGCACTGCGTCTACACCGTTGCACGGAGAATCGCCAAACTTTGCACACATAATGGTCTTGCCCTCTAATATACTGTGCCTCAATGATGACGTCATCGGTCACGTGGTTCGGCCGCCATCTTGGATAAACCGAAAAAATTTGCACCTCGATATCTCCGAAAGTACTGAACAGAAAAAATTGAGACATGGCTCATTGTGAAGAACTCTCCATGGGGAATAAAACATGTTAATGATGACGTCATCAGTCACGTGGTTCGGCCGCCATCTTGGAAAAACCGAAAAAATTTGCACCTCCATATCTCCAAAAGTACTGAACAGAAAAAATTGAGACATGGCTCATTGTAAAGAACTCTCCATGGGGAATGAAATATGTTAATGATGACGTCATAGGTCACGTGATTCGGCCGCCATCTTGGAAAAACGGCAAAAAAATTGCACCGCTATATCTCCAAAAGTACTGAACAGAAAAAATTGAGACATGGCTCATTGTAAAGAACTCTCCATGGGGAATAAAATATCTTAATGATGACGTCATCAGTCACGTGGTCGGCCGCCATCTTGGAAAAACGGCAAAACTTTGCACCACTATATCTCCAAAAGTGCTGAACAGAAAAAATTGAGACATGGCTCATTGTAAAGAACACTCCATGGAGAATGAAATATGTTAATGATGACGTCATAGGTCACGTGATTCGGCCGCCATCTTGGAAAAACGGCAAAAAAATTGCACCGCTATATCTCCAAAAGTACTGAACAGAAAAAATTGAGACATGGCTCATTGTAAAGAACTCTCCATGGGGAATAAAATATCTTAATGTTGACGTCATCAGTCACGTGGTCGGCCGCCATCTTGGAAAAACGGCAAAACTTTGCACCACTATATCTCCAAAAGTGCTTAACAGAAAAAATTGAGACATGGCTCATTGTAAACAACTCTCCACGGGGAATAAAATATGTTAATGATGACATCATCGGTCACGTGGTTCGGCCGCCATATTTGTCCTAAATGGCCGATAAAAAAGTAAATTCCGGCAAGTCCTCGGTCTCTGACCGATTTTTCATTACTTGCCGGAAAAGATTCCGGCAAGTATGTTGATCTGTTCGTTACTTGCCGGAAATTTTTTTCCGGCAAGTATGTTGATCTGTTCGTTTGTTACTTGCCGGAAAAATTTTCCAGCAAGTATGTTGATCTGTTCGTTTGTTTGTCTGTCTGTCTGTTTGTCTGTCTGTTTGTCTGTCTGTTTGTCTGTTTGCAGCACTGCGTCTACACCGTTGCACGGAGAATCGCCAAACTTTGCACACATAATGGTCTTGCCCTCTAATATACTGTGCCTCAATGATGACGTCATCAGTGACGTGGTTCGGCCGCCATCTTGGATAAACCGAATAAATTTGCACCTCTATATCTCCGAAAGTACTGAACAGAAAAAATTGAGACATGGCTCATTGTAAAGAACTCTCCATGGGGAATAAAATATGTTAATGATGACGTCATATGTCACGTGGTCGGCCGCCATCTTGGAAAAACGGCAAAAATTTGCACCACTATATCTCCAAAAGTGCTGAACAGAAAAAATTGAGACATGGCTCATTGTAAAGAACTCTCCATGGGGAATAAAATACGTTAATGATGACGTCATATGTCACGTGGTCGGCCGCCATCTTGGAAAAACGGCAAAACTTTGCACCACTATATCTCCAAAAGTGCTGAACAGAAAAAATTGAGACATGGCTCATTGTAAAGAACTCTCCATGGGGAATAAAATATGTTAATGATGACGTCATCAGTCACGTGGTCGGCCGCCATCTTGGAAAAACGGCAAAACTTTGCACCACGAAATCTCCAAAAGTGCTGAACAGAAAAAATTGAGACATGGCTCATTGTAAAGAACTCTCCATGGGGAATAAAATATGTTAATGATGATGTCATATGTCACGTGGTCGGCCGCCATCTTGGAAAAATGGCAAAACTTTGCACCACTATATCTCCAAAAGTGCTGAACAGAAAAAATTGAGACATGGCTCATTGTAAAGAACTCTCCATGGGGAATAAAATTTGTTAATGATGACGTCATATGTCACGTGGTTCGGCCGCCATCTTGGAAAAACCGAAAAACTTAGCACCTCTATGTGTCCAAAAGTGCTGAATAGAAAAAATTGAGACATGCCTCATTGTAAAGAACTCTCCATGGGGAATAAAATATGTTAATGATGACGTCATCGGTCACGTGGTTCGGCCGCCATATTTGTCCTAAATGGCGGATAAAAAAGTACATTCCGGCAAGTCCTCGGTCTCTGACCGATTTTTCATCTGTCTGTCTGCTTGTCTGTCTGTTTGTCTGTTTGCAGCACTGCGTCTACACCGTTGCACGGAGAATCGCCAAACTTTGCACACATAATGGTCTTGCCCTCTAATATACTGTGCCTCAATGATGACGTCATCGGTGACGTGGTTCGGCCGCCATCTTGGAAAAACCGAATAAATTTGCACCTCTATATCTCCGAAAGTACTGAACAGAAAAAATTGAGACATGGCTCATTGTAAAGAACTCTCCATGGGGAATAAAATATGTTAATGATGACGTCATATGTCACGTGGTCGGCCGCCATCTTGGAAAAACGGCAAAAATTTGCACCACTATATCTCCAAAAGTGCTGAACAGAAAAAATTGAGACATGGCTCATTGTAAAGAACTCTCCATGGGGAATAAAATATGTTAATGATGACGTCATCAGTCACGTGGTCGGTCGCCATCTTGGAAAAACCGAAAAACTTAGCACCTCCATATCTCCGAAAGTGCTGAATAGAAAAAATTGAGACATGGCTCATTGTAAAGAACTCTCCATGGGGAACAAAATATGTTAATGATGATGTCATCGGTCACGTGGTTCGGCCGCCATCTTGGAAAAACCGAAAAACTCTGCACCTCCACATCTCCAAAAGTCCTGAATAGAAAAAATTGAGGTATGGCTCATTGTAAAGAACTCTCCATGGGGAATAAAATATGTTAATTATGACGTCATCGGTCACGTGGTTCGGCCGCCCTATTTGTCCTAAATGGCCGATAAAAAAGTACATTCCGGCAAGTCCTCGGTCTCTGACCGATTTTTCATTTATTTGTCTGTCTGTTTGTTTGTTTGTTTGTTTATCCGCACAGAATAAATATGATTTTCTCTGCAACCGTTGGTCCGATTGACAGGAAATTTTCACCATAGGTGCATCTCCACCTGTATAATTTTTAATGATAATTATGACGTCATCAGTCACGTGGTTCGGCCGCCATCTTGGAAAAACCGAAAACTTTTGCACCTCTATATCTCTGAAAGCACTGCATAGAAAAAAT
The DNA here is from genome assembly GCF_964187855.1 of Myxine glutinosa. Classification (NCBI taxonomy): domain Eukaryota; kingdom Metazoa; phylum Chordata; class Myxini; order Myxiniformes; family Myxinidae; genus Myxine; species Myxine glutinosa. Next base: position 115,224,107 of record NC_136266.1, on the reverse strand, counting down.
TTATACATGGCTCATTGTAAAGAACATATGTTAATGGAATAACATATGTTAATGATGATGTCATAGGTTCCTCCATTATGACGTCATAATTCGACAAGTACAAAACTTCATCCGATCAAGATGAAATTTCTTGAGCATCATCTAGGGATAAATTGGTGGAGAAAAAAAAGATGACGTCATTGCTCACGTGGTTCGGCCGCCATATTTGTTTTATACACGTTCTGGCGAGGGTCTGTAATCTGATTGCTCTTTCTTGTTATAATTTCAATAGTATGTAATTAAGAGACAATATATTGATCTTAGATAATGCGGAATGACACGATTGCTCTACAAAACAAGCTTAATGCATAACAACAATATAAATAAATAAATAAATCATAGATGAACATGTCGGCATTCTCTGTGAGAGAGGAACAGCAAGTCTGAATTATATTGATGTTAAGTAGATCTCCATTTGGCCTGTTTTACAGGGAAGATTGACTAACGTGCAGATAACATTTCACGAAACATTCTCCAAGATAAGCTTCTTGGAAGGCCATAGGCCTTTGCCCCATTGTAACTAAGTTGTACACAGCTTGCTCTTTGACAAGTTTCACTCTGCATATATAAAAAAGGAAATTTACAAGAAGCAAACTGCAGGTTATGCATATGCACTCCACTCCACACTTTGTAAGAAGCACACCAAGCTTTGCAAGAGGCACACCGTGCTCTGTGAGAGGAGCTCCATACTCTGCAGGAGGAATACCACACACTTCGAGAAGCACACAAAACTCTTCAAGAGGCACATGGTGCTCTATGAGAGGAGCACCACACTGCAAGAAACACACCACACTCTGCAGGAGGAATACTATACATTGTGAGAAGCACACAAGATCTGCAAGAGGAACACCGCACTCTGCAAGAGGCACACCATGCTCTGTGAGAGGAGCACCACACTGCAAGAGGCACACCATACTCTGCAAGAGGAATACTATACTCTGTAAGAAGCACAACAAGCTCTGCAAGAGGCACACTGCACTCTGTAAGAGGCACACCACACTCTGCGAGAGGGACACCACACTTTGCAAGTAGCCCGTTTTATGAGAAACAAACCGTTTTTGTGGAAACCCATGCTACCTGGTATGTATCATACCATATGCACAATACAATGTAGCGAAGTGCATCTCATTTTGCTTGGTTTGTTTTCAACTCCAAATCATCAACTGTTTTCCTCCAGTTCTTGATTCTGATTGCTTCTCTTTCACATCATCTGTTTTAATCTCTTCTGATATTTTCCATACTTGCAGAAACAATGGAGTTACAAGCCAATTAAATTCATATACTAAGCAAAAACAATACAACAAAGCCATTCAATAAATCGATGCAGGTTGTTATGATTCATCGAGTCAAATTAAATCAGTAAAAGTTTATAAATGCAAAAACTGGACTTACAAGTGGCACAGGCCTATTACATCTCTCCCACGTCGTCTGCAATATTGTCATGGGATGCCCGGATTGGTTAACAGACCAATTAATCTTACTAACGGTTGATGACACGTGACGATTGTCAAGCTTCTTCTTCACTTCAACATCTGCCGTGAACAAGGCGAGTGGATTCTCACCGAAACGTCGGCTTTACCGACTTGCAAGTCCAGCTTTTGCATTTATAAACTTTTACTGATAGCCATTTAATGTTACAGAGACTCCAGCACATGGCACAGCTGTTCACTTCTCCCCTTGAACAGACGCAAAAACACTAGGCTTAAGATGTCATAACTATTCATCAACTCGTAAACTCCTGATTCTACTTTATCCACAATCTCCTACAGTCCTACCTGTCATAGTGTTTCCACCCTTGTAAGGAAGGTTTTTTACGGCTTGCAGAACATCTTCCTTCATGTCGAAGGTGTTTAACAACCACTCATTGCGAGGATCCCCAGAATACTGAGCCAATCCTGGAAAAGTGAAGTCATTGCGATCATCATCATTATTATCACAACAACCACCACCACCAACAGAATCATTCATAATCCTCAATCCTTGGTTTTCTGCAGCTGGAGGATTAGGAAGGTACTGCATGCCTCATTTACGCTTTGCATGGAAGTTGTGTTTAAATACCACAGGTAGATTGGGTTATCGGTTCAGGAACGACTCACCAACGCGAATGTGGTCAGGCCCAATGCGGAACGATGTGAAGAGCTTCTCAAGGAACTGCCGCACAAGGCGGAAGTTAAGCCGTCCAATGCTCCAGGAGCCATCGACAAGAACCACGATGTCCGCTACAGAGGCTCCAGCACACTCAAATACTACCGCAAGAACAAAGTACAAATATTACTGTTGTCAGTTGAAACAAAATCTCATGATCACAACCACCTGGACTCACCATACTGGGGACAAAAACAATACCCATAATCTCAACCACATGTATGGAAATAAACAATCCATCCAATCATGTGACTCAGATGTAACTCAGCCAGTGGGAGAGGGCCTTCATATATTTAGAACATCAATTTGCCTTTTGGCCAATGGACCTTCCCGCAGTGACATTTTTTTTTTCAATAGGTACTGTGGACCTTTTAGATGCACAAGCAAAGTGATAGCAAATGGAAGAACTGCCACAGGAAAATATAAAATGAAACCACAACAGCAACAGTAATAGTACTCATCAGAACATATATATATATATATATATATATACTGTATATATACTGTATATACACTGAATATATACATATACATACATATATATATATATATATATGTATATATGTACTGTATTTATAAATATATATATATGTATATATGAACTTCATGGATATGCCTGATCCTTGAGCAAGTTTAGAGCTTTAAAATCATCAGTTTGTTAGCTTTGGCCACCTAATAATCTTTACCAAGGCATAATATGAAAGGTGTTTACAATGCTTGATGTATCACAAAATTTTAAAGCCTTAATATCTGCTGCAATGGCTATTGTAATTGTTAAACGTGCAAGTGTGATGGACTACAGGTGTTCAAAGTTACAGCCTTGACTGTAACCCTTAAAACAATTATTTTCAGGTAAATGCTCCATAGGAGTACAGAAAGTGTTTGTCGACAAAATCCACACCTATGGAATACAACTCGACTTCACCGACGTTGGTTTGGACTTGTTTTGCGCATGTCAGCAAGAAAGGCACGTAAAGAGAGTTATTGTTTGTTGTTAACCAAATGTATCTCAACAATAAGTAGGTTAATGTTGGTAAAGCAGTGCAGAATGGGATGTGATATTAGTGTCATACTCACGGTTTATGCTGAGAATACAATTAGAAAATTAAAAGAAATGGGCAAATGGTAGCGTGTTAGAGACTGTTGTAATGACACGAAGCGAGGAGCCACAGGCATTTTTATTAAGAGCCGATGCCAAAGCCCAAGTGATATACGGATGCAGGTTATGCCATTTCATGGAGCAGGCTGGCCGAGCACAGTGTCCAATAAAGTCATGCTACGGCCTCAAAGTGAAGGAAGTCGGGTTCCTGCGGAGAAATCACTGTGAAACTGCATGATAATGTCCAGGCAAATTTGTACAACGTTAACGAACTCGGAATAATATTTTTACAAAACATTCATTCATATTATTATAATCGTTATTTACCATAACGAGGTGTTCCACTTTTTAGAACATTTTATATACTCTCAAATAAAAAGGATGGAAGGAAACAAAGTAACAACTTTTAATGCAAACATTGTGCACCTGTTTTAATATTCACACCTTAAAAAGAACAGTTATGCATATTTTTAAGCAGAAAAAAGCAAGGACTGGCAGGATAACCTTGATGTATGCACACTCACTTCTGATTTGTCTAGCTTGGGTTATAATCTAGATACAGCTACAAACTGTCATCCTGATTGTTCGCATGCAGGCCAAGGCATCAATGTGTGTGTCGTCCATCAGATGGACAGTAATATGGGCATCCCATCTGTTAGCATTAGTTAGTGGATGTTAAAGATCCCACGTTGTCCTTCATGAAGAGTCGGTGAGCTAACGCTGGCTCCCTGAACAAATCCCAAATTCCTGCACACTCGGTTGAGTATCAGCGTCGGAATGGCGACCCATCCAGGATTGTAACCCTCACCTAACAAACTGCTTTGGTGGAAATGACACTCTGTGTAGACCATGGATAATGCATGAAAACAAAAGAATAACAAGCGTTACACCTAGGTCCCCCGTCGTTGAAGTGATGTGAGTTGACAAAGTGGAAGACGCAAGGCAGCCATCCTAGATTTTGACGTGGCGGCCCAATTTTCAATAGCGTTCTCCCTTATGCGTAGATAGACCCACACACCAGATTAGAAGTTAGTAGTTCGTTTATTTTTCAAGATATTCCGCTCACAAGGTTCAGACATATATGGCGGCGGCCATCTTGGATGTTGACGTGGCGACCCAATTTTCAATAGGGTTATTCCTGATGCCCAGATACACCCACACACCAGATTAGAGGTTGGTACTTCACTTATTTTTCAAGATATTCCGCTCACAAGGTTCAGACATACATGGTGTCGGCCATCTTGGATGTTGACGTGGCGACCCAATTTTCAATAGCGTTCTTCCTTATGCCCAGATACACCTACACACCAGATTAGAGGTTGGTACTTCACTTATTTTTCAAGATATTCCGCTCACAAGGTTCAGACATACATGGCGGCGGTCATCTTGGATTTTGACGTGGCGACCCAATTTTCAATAGCGTTCTTCCTTATGTGGAGATACACCCACACACCAGATTAGAAGTTAGTAGTTCGTTTATTTTTCAAGATATTTCGCTCACAAGGTTCAGGCATATATATGGTGGCGGCCATCTTGGATTTTGACGTGGCGACCCAATTTTCAACAGCGTTCATCCTTATGCCTAGATACACCCACACACCAGATTAGACGTGAGTAGTTCGTTTATATTTCATGACATTTTGCTCACAAGGTTCAGACATACATGGTGTTGGCCATCTTGGATTTTGACGTGGCAACCCAATTTTCAATAGTGTTCTTCCTTATGCCTAGATACACCCACACACCTGATTAGACGTTGGTACTTCGCTTATTTTTCAAGACATTCTGCTCACAAGGTTCAGACATACATGGCGGCGGCCATCTTGGATTTTGACGTGGCGACCCAATTTTCAATCGCTTTCTTCCTTATGCGTAGATACACCCACACACCAGATTAGAAGTTAGTAGTTCGTTTATTTTTCAAGATTTTTCGCTCACAAGTTTCAGACATATATATGCTGGTGGCCATCTTGGATTTTGACGTGGCGACCCACTTTTCAATGGCGTTCTTCGGTATGCCTAGATACACCCACACACCAGAATAGAAGTTGGTACTTCGCTTATTTTTCAAGATATTTCGCTCACAAGGTTCAGACATATATATGGTGGTAGCCATCTTGGATTTTGACGTGGCGACCCAATTTTCACTGGCCTTATTCCTTATGCGTAGATACACGCACACACCAGATTAGAAGTTGGTACTTCGCTTATTTTTCAAGATATTTCGCTCACAAGGTTCAGACATATATATGGTGGTGGCCATCTTGGATTTTGACGTGGCGACCCAATTTTCAATATTTTTCTTCCTTATGCCGAGATACACCCACACAACAAATTAGAAGTTGGTACTTCGCTTATTTTTCAAGATATTCCGCTCACAAGGTTCAGACATACATGGCGGCGGCCATCTTGGATTTTGACGTGGCGACCCAATTTTCAATAGGGTTCTTCCTTATGCCTAGATACACCCACACACCAGATTAGAAGTTGGTACTTCGCTTATTTTTCAAGATATTCCGCTCACAACGTTCAGACATACAAGGCGGCGGCCATCTTGGATTCTGACGTGGCGACCCAATTTTCAATAGGATTCTTCCTTATGCCGAGATACACCCACACACACCAGATTCGAAGTTGGTACTTCGCTTATTTTTCAAGATATTCCGCTCACAAGGTTCAGACATACATGGCGTCAGACATACATGGCGGTGGCCATCTTGGATTTTGACGTGGGTTGCACCCACACACCAAATTTGAATGCGGTCCTTCGCTTACACATGCACGTACACACGCACGCACGGATGCACGGACCGACACACGGACGGAGGGGAAAACCATAGTCCCCCTTTCGCTCCGCGGTGCGACGGGGGACAATTATTTGTTCTCTCTACAGCCTTTAAAATCTTTATTTTGGTTCAATTGCATTATATACTAGAACACTCTAGAACACAAATCACCCGTTTGGCTTTTTCAAAAACCTTCAGTTTAGCTGCACTTGGACAAAATATAACCAATCTCTGGAGAATATTAGCCTCTCGACCAAATTTGCCACACACGCTATCAACATTGGGGAAGACAGAGATACAGACAAAATGGTGGCTTATAGGAAATACAGATTATACTTGGAACTGCAAAGGAAGAGTATAAAAACCATTCCAATGTCCTTTTTCTCAAGTCTGTACAGGGTAAGGTGGTCTATGAACTCTTTCATTTTTCATGCAAATATACATATACGTAGTGTGTTCAAAAAGTATCCGACCTTTATTTTTCGTGCGTAAAAAAAAAGAAGCTAGGGAGGCGTTGATTGGTGCACGTATGTAGGCGAGCCTAATGCGCACGTGTGAATTTTTTCCCACCTGCAGAAGCTGTCATTCGACGGCAGACCACCGATGAGTGAGGAAATGTAAGTGAGCGCCATCGGATTTTCGTTTTTGACAAAATGACGGAAAAACTTGAACAACGCTACTGCATCAAATTTTGTGTTTCATCAAACTTGCATCAAAACTGCAACTTGGTTTCTGGGTCGTACCCATAAACCCAGGACTCATCGCCAGTGATCACTGTGTTGAGGAAGCTGGGATCGCTGTTCATAGTCTCCAGCATGTCCTGTGCGATCTCCAAACGGAGTTGCTTCTGCTCAATCGTTAGCAGCTTTGGTACGAACTTCGCTGAGATTCTCCTGAAGCCCAAATCCTCCTTCATAATGGAATGAACGGTGTTGAATCTTGCGGATCGTTTCCACTTGGGAATCACCAAGCTTTACACAAAATTTGATGCAGTAGCGTTGTTCAAGTTTTTCCGTCATTTTGTCAAAAACTAAAATCCGACGGCGCTCACTTACATTTCCTCACTCATCGGCGGTCTGCCGTCGAATGACAGCTTCTGCAGGTGGGAAAAAATTCACGCGTGCGCATTAGGATCGCCTGCATACGTGCACCAATCAACGCCTCCCTAGCTTCTTTTTGTTTATGCACGAAAAATAAAGGTCGGATACTTTTTGAACACAGTAGTATACTGTCAGACCCAGCTATATGCGGTTCCGCTAATCGAGGGTTCCGCGTATTCGCGATTGATAAAATGTGACCTGTTTGTCTATTCGCGGAAAGTGTCCCGCATATTAGCAGTTCTTTTTCATATTCACGGCCGGGTTCCGCAAAATCGCGATTTTTTTTTTCTCCTATTCGAGGCCGTATTCCATGAATTCGTGGTTTTTCAGAGGCGCAAAAAAAAATCACGAGCTGCTCACTTGACACATTTATAAAACCCATCTTTCACCAGCCATGCATAAAACAGGTTCACATAAGCAAAAACACATCTTCCACCAACCGCGAGCATGACCTGATTCTACATTCGCTGCTGTGTGCTTTGCGTTTTCATGGATTTCGCGGCTGCTAATTTTAGCCGCACTATAATCGAGACCTTCGCGGGATGTTCCACCAGCTGTATAACACGTCAACCCCGTGAGTTACTGTACAGAATGAAAACACTCCACAGTATATATTAGTGCAAGTAGCTGTCTCCCTTTTCCCCAATGAAACTTGCATGGCATGCATTCACGGATTTTCATTGACATTCGTGGGACTTGCCTCGCCATTTCCGGGATTATCGCCGACATTGGTGGGATTTGCCTCGCCATTTGCAAGATTATTACCGACATTCGTGGGTTTTGTCTCTTCATTTCCAGGACTTTCATCGACCTTCGCGGATCAAGTCAACATTCTTGGGATTTGCCTCATCATTTGCGGATTTTTCCTCGCCATTCGCCGTTTGGGCCTCTCTATTTGCGGATTTTCACGACTCGGGAACCTATCCCCCCTTTTTCCATTGAAACAATGCCCTGCTATTTGCAGTTTCACAATTCGTGGCATTTTCCAGGAACGCATCCCCCGCGAATAGCGGGAACACACACACACACACACACACACGTACATCAAACACTTCGACAACCATCACTTCATTTGATAATGAAGGCCTGAACTAATGTTACAAGCGAAATGTTATTGGGGAATAATGTGCTGAAACTAGCCTAAAGATTCTCAAACTTCAGCACTTATCGTCACTTTAGTCCATGTTACCTTCCTAACTACTATCCACTATGAGAACATTCCAAAATTCCTTGGAAAGACTCCTGATATCCAAACCTAATGGCCCACTAATACATTTACACAATTGTTTTAGCTTTTATACTTGCATCTTATGTTTCACATTCTCTCAAAGGATGATACCTGATACTGGTGGTAGCGTTGGTGGTGGAGGCTCATCATAAGTTTTCAAGGTTGAACCTTGAGCGCTGAACCTCCTGCTCTCCCCATCATCAAACACAGCTCCAATGCTCACCATGTAAGTTGTTCCCGGCCTTGGAGCAACAAATGACTTAAGGTTAGTTCAATGTTTCATGCTACAGTCACAACTACAATTTATTTCAGCTCTGGGGTTGTTGATGTGTTACAGAGCATCTTACAACAGCATTAAAAGTGCAGGACTGGCGTCATATGTGTGAGAGTAATTGAACATGGTGAGACGAAAATTTTTTTAGCCCTTTTTGCTCCCACTGACTTTTTTACACAACTTTAAAGTAGAAGAAGCACATTTATACAAGTTAAATGCCTACAAATCATTACTTGAGGTCATCCAACACAGTGGTGTCATCCTGCGGCCCGACAACTTGCTCCCGCGGGTGGTCCTCCTCTCCTTCTGGCCAGTAGGCAATGCGGTAGGCCTTTATACGCCCGGGAGGTGCTCGCCAGCTGAGGTGCATGCTCTTGGAGCTCTGCTCAATAATGCGCAGGTCTCGAGGAGGACGGTAATTTGCAGCTAAATCACATAGAGATGGCCATAAAAATGGGAAAATGGTCTCAATAAGTACTATGGATCAAAAAGGTACATTTGATTGGAACAGGCATTTCTTCCATCAGGGCTAGGGGGGGGGGGGGGGGTTATAGCAACTATGTAATATAGTTATACAGGTGAAAGGTGAATTATTCTACAGAGTTAGATTAAAATTTAATGAATATGAGGTAAAAAGGTTTTCAGGCCTGGATGGATTGATTGAATATTTAAGGGCATAGGTTAAGAGAACTCGTTAAGAGTGAAAAAATATACTGCTTGGTGTTGCTTATTTTGATGAAGACATTGTGTTATTTAAAATAAGAGATGCCATTCCCTGCTTACCCTGAACTGTCGATCCACGGCCCTTTGCTGGCTGCCCCTCTCCAGTCCTTAGTACAGGGTACACAGACAGATCGTACTGGGTGTTTTGCCTCAGGCGGCGCAATGTCACCCTCGTAGCCTCAGCGGGCAACCGCAAGCTCACTGCCCGTCCTGGACCGGCAAGTGGTCGGTATGACACCCGATAAGCTTCAACCAAGCCAGATGCAGGCCTCCAGGCAATACGAAAACTTGAAGGGGTTTGTCGAGAAACACTCAACTTTTTGGAATCTGATATGTCTGCATACAAAAAAGACCAGAACAATGGCAAGGGTTTCACCTCTGTTCTCTCATATAGCAAACAAAACAAAGTGAACCAATTGAGTGAACTAATATGCAAATTCTTAAAATTTCAGGTCAATCGGATGAAAATTGATGATTTTATGCGATACTGACCTTTGACCTTTTGACCAAATTATTAATTTGCCTTCTCCATATTATCATAATAAAGCTTTGCTGAAAAATTGATGACAAAACTCATCGTAAATTGAAATTTCAGGTCAATTGCATGAAAATTGATGATTTTATGTGATGCTGACCTTTGACCTTTTGACAAAATTATTAATTTGCCTTCTAAATATTATCATAATAAAACTTTGCTGAAAATTTGACGACAAAACTCATCGTAAATTGAAATTTCAGGTCAATTGCATGAAAATTTATGATTTTATGTGACGCTGACTTTTGACCTTTTGACAAAATTATTAATTTGCCTTCTACATATTTTCATAATAAAACTTTGGTGAAAATGTGATGACAATAGCTCAAATGGTAAAAACGTTACGGCCCTGGACGGACGGACGGACGGACGGACACACACACACACACACACACACACACACACACACACACACACACACACACACACACATACACACACAGACAGACAGACATACAGAAGTGATTGCAAAACCCTGTCTTCTGCTGTGCAAGGAATAGGCAAATAACTGATCGATTACACTATGTTAGCAAAAGTAAGTGAGTTATAAAGACATGCTTACAGAACTTGAGTTTGCTTCCACGTGTCAGGAGTAAATGATCAAGGAATGCAAGGCACCTGGCTGATCACCACACCCAGTATGGTCACTAAAGTTTGACAAATCTCAAGAACAAAAGACCAATGGGAGTGGTTCATACCTGCACGCAGTCTTGCATCCAGTCACCAGACACAAAGTGTTGGATCTCAAAAATACCAGGAAGTGTAGCATACCTTATCTCAATTTTTAATGTTATTTATCAAAGAGGGCTGGGATTGAGAAAGGACTGAACTCTCCAAATTGATAACGTTCGTGCAGTCATGAGACCTTAAACAACCAACCCTTACAGTCATCAGTGTACCAACATACACAATTTACAGGGAATCTTTCAACTTCATAAGTTGAACAAGGAAGCTTTGAACTTTGAACTTCATAAGCCCTAATCTTCATAAGCCTTAATCATCAAAAGTCGACACACGACCATCTAGAACGGCATCCGGCAAAGCACATACCTCTGACACATGATATAAATAAATAAAAAGATTGCATGTGTGCACCAGGAAAAGCTTAAATCAATTTATTCTGCTTCTGTGAAAAAGAGGAAAATACTGTTGTGGATATGAGAATGTTTTTTTATTTTGTTGTTGTGGTAAAATGTTGTTGTAAAAGGTTGTTGTAAAATATCACCCCTCCTCCCTCCGTTTGTGGTTGTATAAAGGTCAAAGGGCGTTTCCGTAGTTAGTCCATAAAACATACATGCAGGACACGATATATCCTTTCTTTTGACAGTTATATCTTATTCTGTGTATTAGTGTAAGGCTGTGTCTTCCATTAATTGAAATACTCCATTGCACCAGTGAAAGAGATAGATTCCCTTCATTCCCATTCCCAAAACCTCCATTCCCCCTCTCGTCACTGCTGAGCCCTCGATTACCAATTACCTCCGATCCAATTGCCGCCATTAACCACGAGGCATTGAGTCGGAGAAGAAAGGCGTGTCGCACCTCGTCAGAGGGGAGGAGGGGCGCGCCCGCCCGTCGTCATCCAGGGCGGAGCCCGAGGGTCGCGCGACCAACCAGGGCCGAGGTGAGCACCCCCGATGGGCGTGTCCAAAGCGCCGGGGGCGTGATCGCTGGGGGCGCTATAAAAAGCGCAACCGGAAGTGAGTAGAGAGAGATGCACTCTGGGTTGGACTGAGTCGGTCGCAAAAGAGAGAGAAGGGTTGTTGAGGGAGAAGAGTTGGTTGAGGAGTTGGTTGCAAGGTTGTTGGTTGCGGTGAGGAGTCGGTGGTGAGGAGTGAAAGAAGCAAGGAAGAGTTGAGGGTTTGGACCAGACAAGTCCTGAGAACGTAGCGGACAGAGGCCGCAGCCGCAAGACCACCCAACCGCCAAAGGGGGCCTGAACGGCGGTTTGGAGCAGGGCCAAAGAGGAACGGCGGCTGCTGAACGCGCCGGTTGTGCTGCGGGACCCCCCCTTGGACCTCTCCCTCTCCCTCCAGCCATCCACCTTCTGCCATTCCTGGCATCCCCCGCGTGAGTCAGCGTTCTGTTTGTTCTGTCCTGGGATAAGTTAAGCCTGTAGGTAAGCTAAATTTGCACTGTGTCACCTGCGTCTTATGACTATGTGTTGTAAATAAAACTTGATTGCCCCTTTTTGCTTGTGTGTGTAAATAATAAAACCCATTACTCGTCTGTACGTCTTCTCGTTTTATTCCTTTTCCTCTTTGCATTCGTCGTTTTTGTCTTTTCCCCTCATTGAGCAGCTGCGGTGCGATCCGGCCAAAGTCTGGGTGAATCGGGTGAGTTTTTGTTAGGTCGCGGTTTTAAACCACCGCTCGGTCTATAACATCATAACCGCGATCTGTAACAATTGGTGTCTGGGAGTGGGATTCGGGTCCCGAACCAAATTTTTAAAACATCTAAAAAAAAATTTTGGTCAAAATTACGAGCTGCCGAAATTTGGTTTTTTTTTAAGCAAAACCCGAATTTTGAAATCGCGCCATGGCTGTTCAAGGCGACGGGATGCCGGTGGGAGAGATAGACGGGGTAGAATCGACCCAGGACTTAGGAAAAAAAATGGTGGAGGAGAGTAAAGAAGGTGTGGTTGCGGGAATATCAGGTGCACAAAATGGCAGCCTCCCGTACGTGACGGCGATAGCCGGACCCGCAGTGCCAATGGACTGGGGTGTTTGCATGATGCATTTCAGTGCCGCTCTGAGGGGTGACAGTAAGGGATTTGATGCAATGATGGCTACCCAGGGGCTAGACGCGGAAAAAGCGAGGCACGAAGCAAGGTACAACCCGATTGGATTTGAGGAGCAAATAAACGCCACGGTAAAAAGAATACAGGAAGACATTGACCGCAGGTTGGGCGAGCAGGTCCCACGGGTGCACGGGGAGGTAACGCGTGTCGAAAAGCGCTGGTTGAGCGAAGCGGAGGAAAGCACGGGTACAATGACGGGGGTAGAAATCGCGACACGGGGTTTGGAAAAGCCGGCGACCGATGAAGTAGAGGGAATTTTATTAAAGCCAACAGTCGCCGAGGTTAATAAAGAAAAAGCAGTAGCGGGAATTAAAATTGAAGAGATGACGGAGGTAACCCGGGAATTGCAGGGAGAAATGGATTATGTACAAAGTCCCTGCTCAAATCATGATGCTGTACTCGCTAACCCGAATGGAAGTTTGCAGGTTCGCGTGGAGAAAAGGATCCCCCAGGTGAGTCGTGCTGTATATTGTGCGGGTAGATTTTGCAGGAGGATGTTTAGCGACAAAAGAATTTTCGCGCGCTTGGGATCGAGGAAGCATCCGGGCGTTGGTGAAGGGTCCCGTGTGAGTGGAAATGGCACGCGTGGGAGGAAAAAGTGTGCGTCGGCGAGTGGGTGTGTTATAAAGTGTGGGAGTGAAACCGAGTGCGAGCGAGAATGCACGTCGGGGTGTACGGCGAGTGACACGAATAGTGAGTTGGTGGTGGCGCAGGTGCGAGAGGGCACATCGGAGCGCGAGTGTGAAACCGAGTGCGAGCGAGAATGCACGTCGGGGTGTACGAAGTGTGACACGAATAGTGAGTTGGTGGTGGCGCAGGTGCGAGAGGGCACATCGGAGCGCGAGTGTGAAACCGAGTGCGAGCGAGAATGCACGTCGGGGTGTACGGAGTGTGACACGAATAGTGAGTTGGTGATGGCGCAGGTGCGAGAGGGCACATCGGAGCGCGAGTGTGAAACCGAGTGCGAGCGAGAATGCACGTCGGGGTGTACGAAGTGTGACACGGAGAGTAAGGTGGTGGTGGAACGTGTGCGAGAAAGCACACCTGAATTGGTCATGGCGCGGGTGTGGGAGAGCCCATGTGAGCGCGTTAGTGGGTGGATGCAAGAGTGCACGCCCATGGTGAGTGTTACGGAGGACGTAACGGAGGAGAGGTGTGGACCGAAGTGTGCGCAAGAGGTGTGGTGTGTAACAGAGAGAGCGTTGGTGGAATGTACGGACGGCGTTGGAACGCCAGGTTTTGTGAGGGTGAAAGGGGTAGCGTATGCTTGTAAGCATGCAAGTGAAGCATCGATGGTAACCGGTTTAGTGGTTAGAGCGACGGATAGCCGATGCGAGCACTCGGTGCGAGGGGTGCTTGGTTGGGTGCGAGGCCCGGCGTCGATCGAAGCTGCGTCGTTTCTCTTCGAAGCGTCGTTGCCGATTCGGGCTTGGCCCCGCCCCACACGGTCGAGTCCGGGCTTTGTCGGGCGAGGCGACCGGTCCGGTTCGAGGGCGAGTGGGAGGAAGCGGAACGGTGCCCCCTCGTGGGGACGGGGTTCCGACCGGGGGAGATGGAGCCATCGGGCCCGGGACCGCAAGGTGCCGCGCCGAGATGGTGCGTGGAATCTCGGTCCAACCAAACCACCTCCCTTGAACCGAAAGCCGGACGGATTCAACCTGCAGGCAACCAAACCACCCGAATTCATTGCTCGGCTTTACGAAGCCGAGTTTAATGATGTCATGACGCACCGAGGCTAGGATATAGCGGACTGTGATGATGGTGATCGTGATAGTAATAGTGTTTTGGGCCCAAAATTAGAGAAAAACAAAATTTGATGATTGGCAAAGGATTGGCAGTAATGATTGGCAGATGATGAGTAGTGATTGGCAAATTTTTGATTGGTTGGAATTTAGGTGTACAAAATTGATAGTGAGAGACCCCCGATGTGGTGGGATGGCAAATCCACCATCCCTCACAGACGTGGGGCAAAGGAGCTATAGTTTATGGGGTGTATGGCAGTGAAAACTAGCCCGGGTGGGTTAGGTTATATTGTAGGGATCTAGAAGAGATTGACATTAGGTAACGTTAAGGTTAGTTAGTGACTGATACCTGTAGTGGGGACGCAGGTAGATTAGTGTGGATGATAATGACGTGGGAGCGCAATAGTTTAAAGGGACGACTGGGAAGCGCAAGTTTCAGAAGGGAGTAGTTAGCTGAGATGATGCCGTGTGTGTGAGGATTGAACAGGTGAGAATTGGACAGGTGTGATTGCACAGGTGTGCAACTGAACAGGTGTGTGGAGCAGTGTATGAGGGAGTAGTGGTGATTGTGTGTTGTGTTGACCAACTGGTCCAGGAAGAGGAGGAGGGTGCAGGTGGCACCAGGTAGGATTGCACAGGTGTGCAACAACAGGTGTATGTGGTTGTATGGAATAAATGGTATGGAGTAGTGGAATGGATGGTAGTGGAGTGAGAATGGTGGAAATTGTGGAGTGGAGTGGATGGTGCAAAGGTGTGAATGGGGGAAGAGTGGACCCCCATCACGGATACCCGGGGCGGGTAGTGTAAGTGTTAGGTAGAGGGTACAGGTAAATTGTAGTTGGATATTGGCATCTGTGGTGCGGGTGACAGAATGGTATGTGGATGGGTGCGTTGGTGTTGTGGAAATGGCTGGGCGTGTAGCCTGTTAGTGTGTGTAGTTGGTTGGGCGCTCCACCACTGTGAGGATGTCGGCCAGGTGAGGCCGCAGGTGGGCTCTGGGAGCCGGTAGTAGTTGTTGTGGATGGGGCCCGAGGATCCGGAGGACGGACCCGGGTAGCCCAGTGCCAGAGGGCACCGAGTGGGGTGACAGAGCCAGGAGGGGCCTGCCCCAGTTAGATAGGTTAGGGTGAGGAGCTAGGTAAGCTCGGGTGGCAACTGCAGTGGTGGAGGTGTGCAGGTGGGTAGACCCACTGGGAGAGGTACACGTCGCAGCCCAGAAATTGTGCTAGAGCACCGGGAGATGAATCGGGGGAGTGAGACCCCAAATTGAGAAGCACCACAGTTTGGCCAATGGGAATTGGTTTTTTAGAACCCATAGTGTAAGAGGGCCAATGGTTTGGCCGGAGAAAGAACCCGGGTAGTGTAAAGTGTGTTAAAATCATTTAGAGGATAGTTAGGATGAAGGATCTCCTCGCACCATCTGCATCCACTCACCTGAGGTGACAGGTACTCCACACCATGCCATGTTTAATTATTTTTACTGTGCAAATGTTTGGAATGTGAGACGCATCATGACGTGGGTGTGACATTGTGCGTAATTCCATCTCTTCCTCCTTATGAGGATTGATGATGAATTGATGATGGCAAATTTTTGAAGTAGAGGGATTGTGGTGACGAATTTGGTATAGGGGAAATATGGGGAAGACGTGACAGTAGTGACGAATTGGTAATGTGTAGATTTTGTACATATGGCGTAAGGGCAAGGGTAGGCTAGGTGACAGGGGGGTGACGTACGGTAGGGACGAGCTTTCTCACTTCGCCCTCCGTACGCATTTTGCCTTGCATTGCCTTTTTGACGTGTACCCTTGAGACCTTACCCCTCGCTCATCTGTCTTGTCCCCCCTTTTTGTCTCCCACATGAGGACCTGAGCGCCGTTGGGCGCCGAGGGGAGCGTGCGTGGGTCGGCCATTGTGCGCCCGAAATTCCCAGAACCAGCTGTCTGCATCGATGCACCACGTTATGGACCACATGTCAGTGGCCGAGCACCACTTATGGACCCCATGGGTTGGGGCAAGGCCCCTCTGCTGGAACCGGCCATGAGGGCCCGAAATCTTGCTGGCGGACCTTGGCCACAGGGCACCGATGCCCCACAGGTGAACCACACTAGTCGGCCCTGTGGGCCATAAATAAAATCAAATAAAAAAAGGACACATTGGGCACACTTTATTGAAAATAGGCCGCCAGTAAGCAAAGCAAAAGAATGACAACATCTGGAAGAACAAATAATAACCAGCAGAGGGAGCCGAAGAGCAAGAGATCACCTGCAGGGTTTGGGTTTGTTGGATTTATTTTATTGATGAACAGTGGTGACTGCACTGATTGGTGCTTGAGGGTGTGTTGGTGCGTTATAGGTGCTTTCATGGTGCATTGATGCAGAGCAGACTGTCCTCCCCCCAGAAAGAACAATTACAGGTCCTGGGTTAGTTTTGTAAATAAAAATAGCGTCAATTGTAAATAATGCTTCCCACCGTCAGTGTGTAGTTTGAAGACCATTCCGCAATTCGGTTAACTGTGGGCGTAAGTCTGTTAGGCAGGGTGCAATGGAGCAGCGGGACACATTTATTTATGTTTTAAAACTGTCGCACTCAGGGTCAGGCTAAAAGTAGAGGGAACTACACCTACATGCCACACTAAGGTAAAAGTAATAGGCCCGGGACGTGCCTAAGGGGAGGAGGGTGCAGTGTTGTGGATATGAGAATGTTTTTTTATTTTGTTGTTGTGGTAAAATGTTGTTGTAAAAGGTTGTTGTAAAATATCACCCCTCCTCCCTCCGTTTGTGGTTGTATAAAGGTCAAAGGGCGTTTCCGTAGTTAGTCCATAAAACATACATGCAGGACACGATATATCCTTTCTTTTGACAGTTATATCTTATTCTGTGTATTAGTGTAAGGCTGTGTCTTCCATTAATTGAAATACTCCATTGCACCAGTGAAAGAGATAGATTCCCTTCATTCCCATTCCCAAAACCTCCATTCCCCCTCTCGTCACTGCTGAGCCCTCGATTACCAATTACCTCCGATCCAATTGCCGCCATTAACCACGAGGCATTGAGTCGGAGAAGAAAGGCGTGTCGCACCTCGTCAGAGGGGAGGAGGGGCGCGCCCGCCCGTCGTCATCCAGGGCGGAGCCCGAGGGTCGCGCGACCAACCAGGGCCGAGGTGAGCACCCCCGATGGGCGTGTCCAAAGCGCCGGGGGCGTGATCGCTGGGGGCGCTATAAAAAGCGCAACCGGAAGTGAGTAGAGAGAGATGCACTCTGGGTTGGACTGAGTCGGTCGCAAAAGAGAGAGAAGGGTTGTTGAGGGAGAAGAGTTGGTTGAGGAGTTGGTTGCAAGGTTGTTGGTTGCGGTGAGGAGTCGGTGGTGAGGAGTGAAAGAAGCAAGGAAGAGTTGAGGGTTTGGACCAGACAAGTCCTGAGAACGTAGCGGACAGAGGCCGCAGCCGCAAGACCACCCAACCGCCAAAGGGGGCCTGAACGGCGGTTTGGAGCAGGGCCAAAGAGGAACGGCGGCTGCTGAACGCGCCGGTTGTGCTGCGGGACCCCCCCTTGGACCTCTCCCTCTCCCTCCAGCCATCCACCTTCTGCCATTCCTGGCATCCCCCGCGTGAGTCAGCGTTCTGTTTGTTCTGTCCTGGGATAAGTTAAGCCTGTAGGTAAGCTAAATTTGCACTGTGTCACCTGCGTCTTATGACTATGTGTTGTAAATAAAACTTGATTGCCCCTTTTTGCTTGTGTGTGTAAATAATAAAACCCATTACTCGTCTGTACGTCTTCTCGTTTTATTCCTTTTCCTCTTTGCATTCGTCGTTTTTGTCTTTTCCCCTCATTGAGCAGCTGCGGTGCGATCCGGCCAAAGTCTGGGTGAATCGGGTGAGTTTTTGTTAGGTCGCGGTTTTAAACCACCGCTCGGTCTATAACATCATAACCGCGATCTGTAACAATACATTTAATGTTTCACATTATTGGGCACCCAGCTGGCACGGCTGGCGTTAGATTATGTAACTTTGGACTTGGGTTGGCATCAGCACGGTTGGTCACACTCACATTGCCAATGTTGGCTCCACATTGGCTTTTAGACGCAAGGAGACCATTTGGCCTTATGGTTCCCTTACAAGGAACATATGGTTGTTCATCCGTGCTTTATCCATTGTAAATGCTGAGCGTCAAGCAAGGAAGCATAACAAACCATTTTGAAAGTACTTGGTAAGACTTAGCCAGGGTCCCAACAAACGTCCTCCCAGACTCAGAGCAGATGTTCTAACCATTACGTCACCGAGTCTGAAATAAGCATTCGCCGAACAAAATTGCCGCTGTTCGGCCAACAAAGGTCCAGTGGAGATCTACCTGCTGGGAGATTAACACCAATGACCACAAATGTTTTCACAATTAATCTGCCTTACCCAGTATGGAACACTCTGGAGATGTCAAACATGGTATTAACCTGTCAAAGCGAAAAATTGAAACGTCAAACATGAACGAGTTTCCAAAAAGACAATGAAAGGATTGTAAAAGGTTTCAAAATACTGTAGAGTACCTACATAAATAGGGACCAGCCAGGTAATAATAAACATACTTTGGCAATAAAAAATAAACCACCTCACGCCTCCTGGTTGCAGTGGGTCAACCCCAACCCAAATCCCTCCTCAATAATTACCCTGCGCTCACGAAGCGAAAAGCGGGGTTAAGCATTCTCTCTGTGTATGTGTGCCGTGTGCCGTACGTGTGCCATGTGCCGTACATGTGCCGTGTGCCGCTGTATTGTGAATTTTTTTTTCTCAGCAACTGTTGGTCTGATGGGCACGAAATTTTCACCAAAAGAGCGCCTCCTCATGTGGAATATTTAAATGATAATCATGACGTCATAGGTCATGTGGTACAGGCGCCTGCTTGGAAAAACTGAAAAATGTTGCACCTCTATATCTCCAAAACCGCTGCATGGAAAAAATTGAAACATGACTCATTGTAAAGAACTCTATATGGGGAATAGGTGTTGTTAACGATGACGTCATTGGTGCCATAATTATGGACAATCGACAGGGACAACGCTTAGTCTGATCAGTTTGAATTGTATTGAGCGTGATCTATGCAACAATTATATTTGAGAATATAAATGTATGATGTCATCGCTGACGTTGTCTGGCAGCCATATTGGATCAAAAAAAATGTTCAAAAACAGAAGAGCTGGTTCGCAACAAGTTGACTGCGCAGGGTAAGTATTCTATGAATACTATCTTGTTACACAATGCTTTACGAGACAACTACTCCCCCACTCCTTCAAAACACCCCCATCAGGGTGTGAAAGATTAGAATGTGAAAACCATTGTTTTCGGTCATGTCAATTACCATACTTCACAATTGTTATCATCCTCACCTTCTGTAGTGAAGTAGGCCACGCGAGGAGGTCCAAAACCCGAGTTATACAGTCCATATACGAGCAAGCGATAGGCTGTACTAGGCAGAAGGCCAGTCAGGCGGCCTCTTGTCCCTTCGCTCGGCTGCACCAGAAGCTCTCCTGCCTGGTCACCACTTTCAGAGAGGTACAGAAGATGGTACCCCAATGTCTTTCCTCTCGCCATGAGCCACGACACCACAGCCTCATGATCCGTTACCTCCGTTATCTCAATGTCTCCCACTGCACTCATTTCTGGCAACGAAAAGGTGTCGATAAATCACAAATTTTAGATTCACGCACTTACTCAACTCGAAAATGAATTTTTTGAAGTCCATGCACTTTGAAGGCAAAGTACTAATTCGATAAAGGGTTATTCAAGGTCAATAAGTTCGCCAAAGGAATGGGACTTAGCAACAACTGGAGCTCTAATATCAAATCAAACTCTTGGTCTCCATGGGAAAGATGATGTGATGAAGCTGGAGGTCATGTCACGTGGACAAGACAAACATCACACTTACAATGCACTTATGGCAGTGCCCAAAACAGTACTTCCTATATTATGACTATCTAGGTCATTGTAATTATTGGCACCAATGTGTCTGTCTTATTACATCAATGTGTCTGTTTATACATATGCTTTGGGGGAATGGGAGGATGCTGGGAATTTTAATACGGTAGTGGTGTGAGGAATGTAATAAACACTGACAGCACATTCATTTTTTCACGAGACCCTCTCACAGATTTCACAATCATGATGCTTGCAAATATTTACCCAACCATACCCAAGCTACCTGGTGTTGGCTTAGCGATTAGGGTGCCGGCTTGGGATCCTAGGATCCTGGGTTCGAATCCCGGTCGATCACTGAATTAACACCAGAGGGGTTGACTCAGCCTGTCATCCTTCCGAGGTTGGCAAATTGAGTACCAGCTTGCTGGGATGAATGATCCCGGTGTGTACCCCGATTTAGAATAGGTACACCGTATCCCTGCTCATTAGCGACTAAGGTTGGCGTCAGGAAGGCCATCCGGCCATAAAAACATTGCCTCAAACGGAACCATGATTGTCATGGGGCCCGCAAAGCTAACCCCCGCTCTAGCGGGGAAAAAGGCCTTAAAACGATTATTCATTCATTCATTCATTCACCCAAGTTACCTATCATTCCTACCAATATACATCGACCCCTCTATCTCCCCCATCCCAATGATTTTAGGTACCCATGTAATACCAGCTTAAACTTACCTACAGTTTCTTCTGACACTACCTTTCCAGGAAGACAATTCCATGCATTAGCTTCTCTCCGAGTGAAAGACCCCTGCTACCATAGCTCTCCCCTTCTCTACTCTCAGGCTGTGACCCCTGGTCCTGTCATTGCCTATTGTGCTGAACAACCTTTCTGCACTTATTTTGTCAATACCCTTCATTATCCGATCAATGTGTCGACTGCTTGGATGCATGTCTGCCCTGCAAGGATTATGATCCGAATGTTCAAATGCGTAATCGTAACATAATCCATGAAATCTTCTTTAGATGTTTACAGGGAAGTGCCCATGCTTACTGATCAGTAGCGATTGAGGTTCAACGAATGGAACAGCTCGAGCAGTGCTGCTTCCAGGCCTAATAGAAGTGGATATAACAAATGGTTTACAAGTGGAATTTGCTATTTAAATGCAAAACTGACTTGCGAAGAAGTCCTTATGAGTTGACTGCATTTTCCCAAGTGAAAAGAAGGTGATGTTCTCACTGAAAACAAACTTCAGTACTGTGGTGAATGTGGAAATCAGGCAGCCAATCTGTGATAAAACTTAAAACAGCTGTGAGACATAAATTCAAGTGTGCATTTAATAAAATAAACATGTGCTTCCTGCAGCACCCGGAAGCTCATCTTTTAGAATCACAGGCAATGTGCATACCAGGCTTGAGGGGCAGTTCAAAAATGCCACATATTCGTTCCACTGGCCTCCTAACATGCGGACTACATGGTAATATGGTACAGAGGATGTAACCTTCGAGCATTTATTTAATTAATCCACCATGTCTATGATCATGTAGTCAAAGCTTTAAATTCGGAATTAATTCAGATGGTAAGGCCATGAGACAAAATTGCAGTTTGTTTGTGCAGCCTTCCACAATAGGCCGAAGCA
Organism: Myxine glutinosa; assembly: GCF_964187855.1. Taxonomy (NCBI): domain Eukaryota; kingdom Metazoa; phylum Chordata; class Myxini; order Myxiniformes; family Myxinidae; genus Myxine; species Myxine glutinosa. The sequence goes on along the minus strand of NC_136266.1, from coordinate 115,202,101 downwards.
ATACAATGCACCAATAGGATTGTCCTGAAAAATGTTTTCATGGAAATGTAATGGCCCACTTGCAGTTTGCACATTCCTATAATATCAGTAAGTCTGCAACACATTCCTATAATATCAAGATCTACCAGCAACCCTCTTATGGTTAAACTGCCAAAATCAAGACTCTGCTCACCTTCACTCGTTCATTCCTCTTTTCTCCCACCTCTGGAACAAAATCCCTCACTCTCATCAATCCCACTCCTCCCTCCAGGTCTTTAAAACAGCTGTTCACCACAATCTCTTATCTTCCCCCATCCAAAACCTTGATCTTTTCTACCCCCGTTAATTCACCCCAGATCCACTTTTTTGAAAATCCGACTTCTTTCCTGGAAGTCCGAGCAGTGTTCATATGTTTTATACCTCTCCCACCCCCCCCCCACACCCCCTTCCCGTGCCTCCTCCCCCAAGCCCTTTCCCTCCCTCAGATCTCCCGATGTCCCTGCTCTCAAATGTTTTGCTTGTGTGCTTCCCTCTCTCCCCCCATATTGTCTCCCACTCCCCATTATCTTATGTTTTATGTGTCAGTTTGTCTTTTTGTGATTCATGTTAGCTCTTACATGAGCCTCGATCTTGTATACAAACTAGAGCTTCCAGGGAAGCAGAACTCAACTGAACTGACTGGACAACTTTAAAGTAGGTCAGTTGTCTGCACTATATTTGACTTAAATGAAAAGCCAACAACCTTGTGTAATAATTTTAAGGTCCTTGTATCCTTATACTTGTATATGCCGGCCTATGGCGGCCATTTTGTGACAGATCGTGTTGACATGCGATAGCAACCTACCTTGTGTGGTAAGAGTCTCACACACCAAGTTTGATCAAAATCCATAAATATTTGTGGACGTTGGAGTCTTAACGTCGTTTCGGAGCTGAAAACAATATGGCGGGCTATGGCGGCCATTTTGTGACGGATCGGGTTGGAATGCAATAGCAACCTACCATGTGTGGTAAGGGTTAAACATTCTAAGTTTGATCAAAATCTGTTAATATTTGTGGACGCTAGAGTGTTAACATCGTTTTCATGACCAAAAAAAAAATGGTCGCCTAAGTCCGCCATTTTTCAACGGATCGGGCTGAAATGTAATACTAACCTGGTCCTTGGGGTAGGGATGCTGCATGTCAAGTTTTATCAGAATCGGTTGATATTTGTGGACGCTGGAGTGTTAACGTCGAAAAGTTAACGGATGACAGACGACAGATGACGACGACGACGACGACAGACGACGGACGCCGGAGGGTTCAGTATGTGATGAACTAAAGTGGACGGTAGTCCAGTTGAGTTAAAAAGGGAAAAATAAGTGGCGGCAGGCATTTTGTATCCGTCTCAAGTAATCTTGGATTACAAAAAGTAAAACTAGATTATTTTCTCAACAGTGATCTAAGACTCCATGTGCATCAACAACAACAACAACAACCACCGTTTAGAGGCCATTTTTCCCCGCGAAGCGGGGGTTGGCCTCCATGTGACTCCATGTGCATCGATGAAACATAAGTCACATGCAGGACAAAGACATCACTAAATAGGAGACAATAGTGCCTTTGCATGATTTACAAGGAGATTAGTTGACAAAACACAAATCAACATGTTATCCGTGGGATTTGAACCTGGGTTCCCAGCTTCATGACCCGTGGGTCCAGATGCCAATGCTAAGCAGACCAATCAAAAGCTGTCCAACTTGTTTGCTTTATTTGTGGGCTTATTTAACCACAAATATTGACCAATGCAGAGGTACAACGCATTAGGGTTAGGGTTCGGGTCTACTTTCCAACGTCGGCCTAACGTTGCCTATTAGTTGAAATTGCGACGTCTATTTTCCAACGTCGGCCTAACGTTGCCTTTTGGTTGCGATTGCGACGTCTATTTTCCATGCCAGTCGTTTCAAGCAACCACACATCCAGAAAGACTGCTGATACATTTGAGGTTTATCGAGAACAGGAGTAGGTAATTAAACATTTATTCTAGGATCCTATCAGATTATTTAAAACAAGCAGGTACTCGCAGAAATTTCACGTAATGTAAAATGTGACTTCAATAATATTATGCATGAACAGTCAAATATCATGGAAAGTCTCAACCCTGAGGAGGGGTAGGTCCTCCAAACCTTGAGGAGGCCTGCCCAAATAAAGTACTCAACTTCCCCCCCCCCCCCCCCCCCCCACTAAGCCTCAACACGCCTCTCACAACTGTCTGCCTCCCAACATCCCAAATCTCTGTCCTCCCTCCCCCTTTCTTCCCAGTATTCAAGGCAGCAAGAGTGCATTCTTACATCATCTATATAATAATAGCGTAAGGACTCGACTTTGTTATCCCTTTTACGCCGCACCCAGTGACCCGATGCCCACGGCACTAATGGATTTACGATCTAAGAACCGCGCTCTTTGTTTATCACGTACAGCCATACTCGAAAAATCTGAATTAGCCGACGTTGGGGCCCAAAAGCATCCGATTAACTGCCGATACGACGCCATCTTACGACGCCATCGTATTGGCGTCTGCTGGGCGAAGGCGAAGCGAGCCGTCCGCTGATTGGACAGGCGAAGGCGAAAGCAAGCCGTCCACTGAGTGGACAATCCAGAGCATGCATTTGTGCCGGTGTCGGCGATCGTTGTTCATATACGCACTCTTCATTCTCATCTTTCTTCCTAACTCTTACTCAGACAAGCAAATCCCCTATGCCATCCATAATGGTACACTCTATCCATACACCACATCCTCCCTTCCGTGGATGTTCCACGGGTTTCGGCTAGTTACATAGTATTTCTTCATTACCTCATTGAAATGATGACGGGTGTGGAATAATAGTCCAAATACCTCCAATTCACAATCTCACAATCTCAAGTGTTTGTGATGGCCTAATTGTGTTAATAAATGATCGCAAATTAATTATCCTCCATGTGATGTGTATATATATATATATTATATACATACATACATACAGTGTATATCCACCACTGAACGTGGATGAAGGTTATGTTTTCACCCCTGCCTGTTTGTCTGTATGTGAACAGGATAGGTTAAAAAGTTGTGGACAGATTCAGACAAAATTTGGCGGATCTGTTGGGTATGTGACAAGGACGAAATGGTTAGATTTTGGTGAAGATCTGGAGCCGGATCCAGAAAAGATAATTTTTTAGGTGATATTATTTACCATTGAATGATAGGGGAAAACGACATATATATGTATGTAGACGAGCTTGCTTCGGCTCGCTACGCGTCGTTACTAAGGAACGGGCTTGTTTTATTTGAGGATAATGACTGTACCTGAGTTGCTGTGTTGTCATGATTCACACCAATCATAATACAAACAATTATTTTGCACAAATGTATTTTTAGTGTTTGTGATATTACATTTTTAGAGGCAATTTATGTTTAAAAAAATAGAAAAAAAACCCCTCAAAACATATATACAGGAGTGGTAGGTGCAGACTGGAAGTTTGGGACGATTACACCTCACCACCACGTAATTCAAAACACCTCACCACCACGTAATTCAAAACACCTCACCACCACGTAATTCAAAACACCTCACCACTACGTAATTCAAAACACCTCACCACCACATAATTCAAAACACATCAGCACCACATAATTCAAAACACCTCACCACCATGTAATTCAAAACACCTCACCACCACATAATTCAAAACACATCAGCACCACATAATTCAAAACACCTCACCACCATGTAATTCAAAACACCTCACCACCACATAATTCAAAACACCTCACCACCACATAATTCAAAACACCTCACCACCATGTAATTTAAAACACCTCACCACCACATAATTCAAAACACCTCACCACCATGTAATTCAAAACACCTCACCACCACATTATTCAAAACACCTCACCACCACATAATTCAAAACACCTCACCACCATGTAATTTAAAACACCTCACCACCAAGTAATTCAAAACACCTCACCACCATGTAATTCAAAACACCTCACCACCAAGTAATTCAAAACACCTCACCACCATGTAATTCAAAACACCTCACCACCACGTAATTCAAAACACCTCACCACCAAGTAATTCAAAACACCTCACCACCATGTAATTCAAAACACCTCACCACCAAGTAATTCAAAACACCTCACCACCATGTAATTCATAACACCTCACCACCAAGTAATTCAAAACACCTCACCACCATGTAATTCAAAACACCTCACCACCAAGTAATTCAAAACACCTCACCACCAAGTAATTCAAAACACCTCACCACCATGTAATTCAAAACACCTCACCACCAAGTAATTCAAAACACCTCACCACCAAGTAATTCAAAACACCTCACCACCAAGTAATTAAAAACACCTCACCACCATGTAATTCAAAACACCTCACCACCAAGTAATTCAAAACACCTCACCACCACATAATTCAAAACACATCAGCACCACATAATTCAAAACACATCAGCACCACATAATTCAAAACACATCAGCACCACATAATTCAAAACACCTCACCACCACGTAATTCAAAACACCTCACCACCACATAATTCAAAACACCTCACCACTACGTAATTCAAAACACCTCACCACCACATAATTCAAAACACATCAGCACCACATAATTCAAAACACCTCACCACCATGTAATTCAAAACACCTCACCACCACATAATTCAAAACACCTCACCACCACATAATTCAAAACACCTCACCACCACGTAATTCAAAACACCTCACCACCACGTAATTCAAAACACCTCACCACCAAGTAATTCAAAACACCTCACCACCACATAATTCAAAACACATCAGCACCACATAATTCAAAACACATCAGCACCACATAATTCAAAACACCTCACCACCACGTAATTCAAAACACCTCACCACCAAGTAATTCAAAACACCTCACCACCATGTAATTTAAAACACCTTACAACCACGTAATTCAAAACACCTCAGCACCACATAATTCAAAACACCTCACCACCACATAATTCAAAACACCTCACCACCAAGTAATTCAAAACACCTCACCACCAAGTAATTCAAAACACCTCACCACCAAGTAATTCAAAACACCTCACCACCAAGTAATTCAAAACACCTCACCACCATGTAATTTAAAACACCTCACCACCAAGTAATTCAAAACACCTCACCGCCATGTAATTCAAAACACCTCACCACCAAGTAATTAAAAACACCTCACCACCAAGTAATTAAAAACACCTCACCACCAAGTAATTCAAAACACCTCACCACCATGTAATTTAAAACACCTTACAACCAAGTAATTAAAAACACCTTACAAACACGAAATTCAAAACACCTCAGCACCACATAATTCAAAACACCTCACCACCACGTAATTCAAAACACCTCACCACCAAGTAATTCAAAACACCTCACCACCAAGTAATTCAAAACACCTCACCACCACATAATTCAAAACACATCAGCACCACATAAATCAAAACACCTCACCACCAAGTAATTCAAAACACCTCACCACCACATAATTCACAACACCTCACCACCATGTAATTTAAAACACCTTACAACCACGTAATTAAAAACACCTCACCACCAAGTAATTCAAAACACCTCACCACCACGTAATTCAAAACACCTCACCACCATGTAATTTAAAACACCTTACAACCACGTAATTAAAAACACCTTACAAACACGAAATTCAAAACACCTCAGCACCACATAATTAAAAACACCTCACCAGCATGTAATTAAAAACAGCTCACCACCACGTGATTCAAAACACACCACCACGTAATTAAAAACACCTCACCACCACGTGATTCAAAACACCTCAGCACCACATAATTAAAAACACCTCACCAGCATGTAATTAAAAACAGCTCACCACCACGTGATTCAAAACACACCACCACGTAATTAAAAACAGCTCACCACCACGTGATTCAAAACACACCACCACGTAATTAAAAACACCTCACCACCACGAAATTCAAAACACACCACCATGTAATTAAAAACAGCTCACCACCACGTGATTCAAAACACACCACCACGTAATTAAAAACAGCTCACCACCACGTGATTCAAAACACACCACCACGTAATTAAAAACACCTCACCACCACGAAATTCAAAACACACCACCACGTAATTAAAAACACCTCACCACCACGTGATTCAAAACACCTCAGCACCACATAATTAAAAACACCTCACCAGCATGTAATTAAAAACAGCTCACCACCACGTGATTCAAAACACACCACCACGTAATTAAAAACACCTCACCACCACGAAATTCAAAACACACCACCACGTAATTAAAAACAGCTCACCACCACGTGATTCAAAACACACCACCACGTAATTAAAAATACCTCACCACCACGTGATTCAAAACACACCACCACGTAATTAAAAACACCTCACCACCACAAAATTCAAAACACCTCAGCACCACATAATTCAAAACACCTCACCACCATGTAATTTAAAACACCTCACAACCACGTTATTAAAAACACCTCACAAACACGAAATTCAAAACACACCACCACGTAATTAAAAACAGCTCACCACCACGTGATTCAAAACACACCACCACGTAATTAAAAACAGCTCACCACCACGTGATTCAAAACACCTCAAAACACCTTATAATATATATAATGTACATTTATACAATAACAATACAAAATATTGCAACCTCTCTAGTATACACAAAGGACATCTATATGTCTGGCGTGTCTCACCTGCTGTCGTCTCCGTCTCAACACTCGATTCATCTCCATCACCCTCTGAATAGCTTGGCATGACAGTTACCAAGTAACGTGTCTCAGGTTCGAGTCCGAGCAACCGAGCACTTGTAGCCTCTGCTCCAAGCCTCTGCTCTCGCACCGTACTGGGTGTGTGTAAATTGGTGATGCGCAGCAGGTGACTCTGCACATTAGTCGCTGCTCGACGCCATGCCAGTCGCACACTTGTAGGCATTTCCTCTAGCACCTCAAAATTTGTCACTCCAGGTAATGAGCCTAGAATTGCTTCTAAAGGGAGATTGTGCAGAGACGTTACACAAACCTTTAGCTTTAATGATATTGCAAATGATGATACACAGTACATTCGCCAATCATACACAAACCTTTAGCTAAATTAGAACTTGTATTCTTTAAGTCCACAAGTTGCAAAAGTAGTCGCTCACCAGGCAGTGTCTCAGTCTCTCCAACCAAAGGGTCACTCATTCCTCCCTCGTATGCTGCCATGATAGTGATCCGGTATGGCGACGCAGGGGCTAGACCCCGGAGTTCGACCTCGGTCTTTTCACTTCCAATCTCCATTTCTCCACCAGGTCCACCTCCACCTTCTCCTGCTGCGTAGCGCACATGGTAGTAAAGGACATTTCCTGGAGCAGGGCTCCAAGCCAGCTGTAGGCTTCGAGAACTCTGTTCGATGACTTGGAAATGTGCTGGAGATCCTTGTTCTTTCGGAACAAAAAGGTACAATACAAACAATGAGAGAGAGAGATAAAAAGCAGAAGCAAACAGAAAATGTTTAGGGAAAATAACAGATTTCATTCAAACAGTCTGTTAAAAGAGGACAAAGAAAAATACAACTTTTGTTAATTTTCAATTCTTTTTTTAAAAATAATGCCTATATATATATATATATATAAAACACAGTTTGTGTGTGTGTGTGTGTGTGTGTGTGTGTGTGTGTGTGTGTGTGTAATGTTACCGATAGACTCCTAAACGGAGAGGCTCACATGCTTGATATTTGGCATAGACATGGCCATTGAGCCTGGGAAGAACATGGCCGACCTAAAAAAAAATATTTCATAATATTTTTTTACCATATTTTTACCTCAGCGCATTTCAGCGAGGAATATTATACAGGGAATGGCTGGTGGCAGATCAGCGCGCTGATTTGCTCAGAGCGATCACGTGATGTTCCAACTTTGCCACCATAATCTCACAGTTATGCGTTCGCACGTAATTCGGTTTTTTCAGATTTCAGCGAGGAACATTGCCATTCACACCACATAGGTTTTTTTTTCTTTCATCTTTAGATCCATATTTTTAGCCATAATGTAGCGAATGTAGCATAACGTAGCGTAGCTAACGTAGCGTTAGCATAACGTAGCGATCCTTGCTCAGGATCTTCGTCAGGTTCGCGAGCGAGTTAGCCTAAACGTAAAAGTGAAAATATATCGAATTTTTTATTCATATTTACCTCAGCGCATTTCAGCGAGGAACATTATACACGGAATCTCAGCTGGTGGCAGAGCAGCGTGCTGATTCGCTCAGAGCGATCACGTGATGTTCCAACTTTGCCGCCATAATCTCACAGTTATGCGTTCGCACGTAATTCAGTTTTTTCACATTTCAGCGAGGAACATTGCCATTCACACCACATAGGTTTTTTTTCACTTTCATCTGATATTTGTGATTTATTTCAAACAAACTGTATTTCCCATCTACACGGCCATGTATTCCTATTAACGTTATGTAAAGTACATAAATTGTGTGGATTACATCATTTGTGGATGTGATCAATTGCCAGTAACCATCTATATCCCTCCCCTCCCCTTCCCTCCTCCCCCTCCCTCCCGCTCCCCCTCCCCCTACCCTTCCCCCTCCCTTCCCCCTCCACCCTACCCTCTCCCCTTCCCCCCCCTCCCCTTTCCCCTCCCCTCCCCCCTCCCTTTCCCCCCTACCCTTTCCTTTCCACCCTACCCCTTCCCCCTCCCCTCCCTTTCTCCATGCCCCTCCCTTTCCCCCCTACCCCTTCCTTTCTGCCCTACCCCTTCCCCATCCCCCTCCCCCCTACCCTCCCACCCATCTCCTCCCCTCCCCCCTACCCCTCCCCTTCCCCCCTCCCCATCCCCCTCCCCCTCTTCTCCCCTCCCCCCCCTCTTCTCCCCTCCCCCCCCCTCCCCTCCCCTCCCCCCTGTTCCCCTCCCGTCCCCTTGCCCCTCCCCTCCCCTCCCCCGCCCGGCAATGCCGGGTACTTCTGCTAGTATATATATACTAGCGGGGTCACCCGTGGGAATCCCACGGGCATGGATGTGTGTGACATTTCGACATATTGAGTTATATGCTGCACATTCATTTTTACAAAATGGTTACTGGCAAGTCATCAGATCCAGAAATGGTGTGAATTTAGTTATTTCACATAATATGTGACCCCTCACTCCTCTCCACCTGACACTCTCCTGTCTCCACCTGACACTCTCCTGTCTCCACCTGACACTCTCCTCTCTCCACCTAGCACTCCTCTCCTCTCCAAACCCTCACATCCCTCTCCTTTCCAATCCCTCACCTCTCCAATCCCTCACACTCCTCTCCTCTCCAATCCTTCACACGCCTCTCCAATCGCGCCTCACACTCCTCTCCAATCGCGCCTCACACTCCTCTCCAATCGCGCCTCACACTCCTCTCCAATCGTGCCTCACACTCCTCTCCAATCGTGCCTCACACTCCCCTCCAATCACTCCTCTCCAATCGTGCCTCACACTCCTCTCCAATCACGCCTCACACTCCTCTCCAATCGTGCCTCACACTCCTCTCCAATCGCGCCTCACACTCCTCTCCAATCGCGCCTCACTCGCCTCTCCAATCGGCTTTCCCCGTCTCGTTTCTCTCCTTTTTCTCCCGTCTCGTTCTTTTTCTTGCTCCAAATCGGCCCGTCGGAATCGGAAATCGGCCCGTCTCGCCCGTCGGCCCGTCGGAATCGGAAATCGGCCCGTCTTGCTTTTGTGCTTGTGCGTAAATAAATTGTGTTCATGACACCATTTCTGGTGTTGGGCTAGCGGCTAGGGTGCCGGCTTAGGATCCTGGGTTCGAATCTCGGTCGATCGCCGAATTAATGCCAGGGGGGTTGACTCAGCCTGTCATCCTTCCGAGGTCGGCTAATTGAGTACCAGTTCACTGGTAATTCCCTGTTTGTCGTTGAAGGCGGCAAAAAGGGTTGGCGTCAGGAAGGGCATCCGGCCGTAAAACATTGCTTCAAAAAGGGGACAAAAAAACAACAACTACCACGGTCCCCGAAAAGGCCAACCCCCGCTTTGCGGGGAAAAATGGCCTCTAAACGGTGGTTTTTACACCATTTCTGGATCTGATGACTTGCCAGTAACCATTTTGTAAAAATGAATGTGCAGCATCTAACTCAATATGTCGAAATGTCACACACATCCATGCCCGTGGGATTCCCACGGGTGACCCCGCAAGTTTGCATTGATGTTCGTCGATGGACTCGTTCGCCCGTCTCATTCGTTTTCTTGCTGCATCCTGTTCAAGTCTGCGTTCTTCATCGATCGTCTCATTCATTTTGGAAATAGAAGTTTCCACGCAGCGCATGAATTGTCACGATCCTCAAGAGGAATTTGTCTCGTAATCATCAAATGATAAATGGCAAGTAAATTATATTGTGGAAAATTAAAGATTTCAAATAAACCTATGTAAAGTGTATTCGCACATAACTAATTTTAAAAAACGAAGAAATATCTCTCGGTAATTTCCTGAAACATATTTTACTTCCGGCTAATAATGTTGAATTAAATAAAAACGAAGAAATATATGTCGGCATCATTGTTGACGTTTTTGTGACGACTGTCATCAAACGAAAAAGTAATATATCTTAACGGAAAAGCAAAAGCGAATTTTTAATATATATCGACACGTTGCCGTCGGTGTCATGTTGGGCGGTGTATGATACACCATGACGCGATTTTTAAAAATATATCTCTGCATTTTCCCGCGTGTGTGGAATGTTCTCAATTATTGCTGACACCGAGTCCAAAACCATCGATAAAAATGAAATCATATGGTGAGTTAGATTGGAGATAAAGGCGTGAGAGAGACTCAATGGCCTTGAAGTTGAAGTTACAGGCGTTTGAGAATTCATTTCGTTCTATAAACGGCAACTTTCATTGGATTTCCTTCCCGTTTTTTTTCAACCGAGTCGAAAACTATGTTAGCGACTGTGAAAAATGAAATGATATATCGAATTTTTAATATGTATCGACACGTTGCCGTCGGTGTCATGTTAGGCGGTGTATGATACACCATGACGCGATTTTTAAAAATATATCTGCATTTTCCCGCGTGTGTGGAATGTTCTCAATTATTGCTGACACCGACTCTAAAACCATCGATAAAAATGAAATCATATGGTGAGTTAGATTGGAGATAAAGGCGTGAGAGAGACTCAATGGCCTTGAAGTTACAGGCATTTGAGAATTCATTTCGTTCTATAAACGGCAACTTTCATCGGATTTACTTCTCGTTTTTTTTCAACCGAGTCTAAAACTATGTTAGCGACTGTGAAAAATGAAATGATATATCGAATTTAAAATAGATATCGACACATTGCCGTCGGTGTCATGTTGGGCGGTGTATGATACACCATGACGCGATTTTTAAAAATATATCTCTGCATTTTCCCGCGTGTGTGGAATGTTTGTGGAAAATTAAAGATTTCAAATAAACCTATTTAAAGTGTATGCGCACATAACTAATAAAAAAAACGAAGAAATATATGTCGGCATCATTGTTGACGTTTTTGTGACGACTATCATCAAACGAAATAGTAATATATCATAACGGAAAAGCAAAAGCGAATTTTTAATATATATCGACACATTGCCGAGTTAATAAAATGGTGGATATTTGTTTATAGCCACTCCCAGAATGGGTGGAGCTATGGGTGGAGCTACTCTGCAAACCGAGTAAGCCACACCCCGGACAGACACCCAACAGATAGACAGACAGACAGACAGAATCATCTACGGCTATTATAATATAGATATTTCTATCGTATTTTTATATAATGCCAATATTTTTCAATATGATCTGCAATGTCATTAGTAACAGGATGATTAAGCAGAGGAAGCATTGGAAAGTGAACAACCAGCTGTAAAATGTACCCTTTTTGTGACTATAATTGGCGGTGTCTTCCTAAGTCTGTCTCTGGAGTATGCCCCCTCACCATTCCTTCCCTCACTTCAAAGGGCAACACACCTGACCTGACTCTGCTCATGAGAAGGCCGAATGCGTCAATTCTGTGTTTGCTTTCAAATATTGTGCCCTCAATCCCTCGCTCTCTGTACCCACCTCACCTAGTCGCATGAAACTGCTCCTGGACTCTATGGCTCTCTCTCTCTCTGCCATTTTTACACAATCATTTGCTCTAGGTCATCTTCCATTCTGCTTGCATGTCAGCCAACATCACATCATCACATAAAAAGGTGCAAAAGCGGCTCCCCTTAACTATAGTCTTATTAGCTTCCTTCTAATCATCAGCAAGATCATGGAATCCATCATCGCAGTTAACATCAAATCCTTCCTTTTCTCTGACGACTTCATCTCAGATCATGAATTCCGATTCAGACTAGGTCACTCCACTTTAGACATGCTGCTGCTATTCTCCCAACAATGGATGGAGGCCCTCAATATCATACATGCGATCAATGCCATCTTTCGAGACATATCTCGAGCTTTCAATACAGTCTGGCATCCCGCCTTGCTCTTCAAACCCTCTGCTTCTGGGAATCAAAAGCCAGTCCACTCTTGGGTTACTGAATTCCTCTACTGTTATAGCCAACATTTGGCTCTCAATGGAATCCTTCCATCTCCGAAGGCTGGAGAACCAACGGCAGTGTTCTTGGCCCCATCCTATTCCGAATCTTCTTCAATGATATCTCTGACTCTGGAGAAATCCTCTTTATCTATTTGCTGATGGCTCCACCCTCTTCTGTGACATCCCTCATCCTTCCGATAGGTAGGCATAGAATGCAGCCTCTTCCCTCTCTTCAGACTTTGGCAAAATCAAAAGCCGGTTACCATTTGGAATATGTCCTTCAATCCAGACAAATATCACACTCTCACTCTCTCTCTCTCCCTGAAAGGACCATCTGATAAATCGGGGCATACGGCTTGGCAGAGGAAGCTGGGCATACGCTGGGCGCTTGTGGTTTTCCCGGCGGTGTAATAAACGACCGATGGTGCACTCAAACTGTCTTCCCAGCCTGATACTTTACATGGCGACGAAGGTGGGATTCTGGTGAGCACGTGCAAAGCAAATTGAGCTATTGCAGTTAGCTGTTGGCCTACCAACTCGTTATTTCATGGCATACGCCACTTGAGCACCATGTCCTACGGCCGGATTGACGAGTTCAACCCGTGCGAAGGAAGCTGGGAGGCATACATTGAGCGTCTACACTATTACTACCAAGCTAATGGCATCAAGGATGATGCCAGGAAGAAAGCAATCCTGATGTCGGTATGTGGCAGCGAGACGTTTACTATTCTGAAGAATCTCGCCATGCCCAGGACCACGATGGATTTAACACACGCCGAGCTGGTGGCAGCAATGAAGGAGCACTGTGAACCTACACCTTCAGTCATTGTGAGTCGATTCAATTTTTACATGTGTCGCCAAACCTCAACGCAGTCCATTTCGGCATTCATAGCTTACCTGAAACACCTTGCCCAGCATTGCAAGTTTGGTGCTACATTCGACGACATGCTAAGGGACTTGCTCGTAGTGGAGCAAGATCGGATTCGCTGGTGCCTACTTGCTGAACGGACTCTGACATTTTCCAGTGCAAAGGATATTGCTATCGCAATGGAGTGTGCAGACAAAAATGCTGCAGATATTGCACGCTCCATCACTTACCAGCTTAGTGCTGACCTGTCATCTGTCAACCGGGTGGGACAACATCCGACCCGAAAATCCGACGCCAAAACACCTGGAAACTGCTTGGCAGCTGGTGCTGGAAAATGTTTCCGCTGCAATGGGGAGCATTCTCCCACTACGTGCCGTTTCAAGAATGCTGCTTGCAACTACTGCCACAAGGTGGGTCATATCGCCCCTGCGTGCTTGTCTCGAAAACGGAGGGCAAGGAGAGAGGAATGCAAAACCCCCCTCCTTGACCCAGAGCCTAACCAAGAAGATGTGACTGATGGAGACAGCCCTAGCCACAGAGTTCAGTCGTATGACCTTTTCCACACAAATTCTGGCAGACAGTCTACTCCAATACTGGTTATAGTAGATATAGATGGACGGAATGTGAAAATGGAGATAGACACGGGTGCTGCCATCTCACTCATGAGCGAAGCAGCTTTCCGTAACCTGTGGGGGAATCGTGAACAACCCAGCCTCCATTGGTCCCCGATCCAACTCACCATGTATACTGGTGAGTCAATTCAAGCCCGCGGGTCGTGTGATGTCACAGTAACCTACGGAAATAACACTCACCAATTACAACTCTTGGTCGTCCCTGGGGATGGACCCACACTTCTCGGGCGAAACTGGCTCGATGTTGTCAAACCCAATTGAGAACACATCCACCAACTACAGGCTTCCAAGCCACCAACTGTACTGCAGCACCTCCTTGGGAGATACCCGGACACCTTCAAGGATGAACTCGGGACATTGAAGGGCTTCACTGCCAAGCTCAATGTTGAGAAAGATGTGAAGCCAATTTTCTGCAAAGAACGCCCAGTCCCTCTCGCATTGCAAGAAAAAGTTAGCGCAGAATTAGCCAGACGGGAAAAGTTAGGTGTCATTGAGTCCGTTCAGTACTCAAATTGGGCTGCTCCAGTTGTTCCTGTTGTGAAGGCAGACAGGTCAATACGCCTTTGTGGGGATTACAAAATGTCGATCAACAAATGTTCCACCTTGGACAAATATCCCATACCAAGGATCGATGACTTATATGCAAAACTGGGCGGAGGACAGTCCTTTACCAAGCTCGACATGAGATCGGCCTACCTACAAGTCGTTCTGGATGAGGATTCCAAAGAATATCTCACCATCAACACGCATCGGGGGCTCTACAGATACAACCGCCTGAGTTTTGGTGTCAAATCGGCGCCAGGAATCTACCAACGCTGCATGGACAGCCTGTTCGCTGCTGAACCACACGTTGTTGTTTACCAAGATGACATCCTAGTCACTGGCCGCTCTGAGCTTCATCATCTGGACATCCTCAAATGTGTGCTATGTATTATTTCCGACTCTGGACTACGCCTGCGGAGAGCCAAGTGCGAGTTCATGGTTCCGTCGGTGACCTATTTGGGCCATCGTATCGATGCCGAAGGCTTACATCCCACAGAAGAGAAGATCAGAGCAATCAAAGACGCCCCTGCTCCGACAAACATTACTGAACTCAAGGCTTACATTGGCATGCTGCAGTACTACAGCAGGTATATCCCAAACATTGCTACCATGCTGGGCCCACTGTATTGCCTGTTAAAAAAAGGCATCAGCTGGAAATGGGACATTCTGGAGTCAGCAGCCTTCCAGAAGTCAAAAGACATTCTGCGGTCTTCAAATGTGCTAGTTCACTACGACCCAGACAAACATATGGTCCTGTCGTGTGATGCGAGTCAGTACGGGGTTGGTGCTGTTCTGTCACACATCATGCCAGATCGCACAGAGAGACCAATAGCATTCGCATCTCGTACACTGTCTCCTGCTGAGAAGAACTACAGTCAGCTGGACAAAGAAGGACTCGGCATTGTATTCGGAGTTAAGAAATTTCACCAGTACGTTTTCGGTCGGCATTTAATAATAATAATAATAATTCATTTATTTTGTATAGCGCTTTTCAAGAAGCCCAAAGGCGCTTTGACAGAGTGCAAAACATAATGCATAACAATACATGAAAACAACAATTGCAAAAAGACAAGAATCAATAGGGAAATATTTAAAGCAAAAGGAGGGAGAAGGAGAAGAGATAGTCAGGGGTTAAATGCTGTGGGTTGAATGTTGAATGCAGTGTTGAACAGGTGGGTCTTTAGTGATGTTTTGAATGTGGTGAGTGAGGAGGAGTCTCTGATGGTGTGAGGTAGTGAGTTCCAGAGGGTGGGAGCAGCGATGGAGAAGGCCCTGTCCCCCCAGGATCTGAATTTGGTCCGGATGGAGGGGGTCAGGAGGTTGGTACCAGCAGAGCGGAGGTTGCGGGTGGGAATGTGTCTGGAGAGGAGGTCAGCCAGGTAGGATGGGGCCAGGTTATGGAGGGCTTTGTAGGTCAAGAGGAGGATTTTGTACTGGATTCTCTGGGGGATGGGGAGCCAGTGAAGCTTGTAAAGGACGGGGGTGATGTGGTCACGGGTCCGGGAATGGGTGAGTAGACGGGCAGCAGAGTTCTGAATGTATTGGAGTTTATTGGTGATTATTGAGGGTGAACCATAGAGGAGGCTGTTGCAGTAGTCCAGACGGGAGGTGATGAAGGCGTGGATGAGGGTTTCTGCAGCCGTGGAGGAGAGGGATGAGCGGAGACGGGCAATGTTTTTCAGGTGAAAGAAGGCTGACTTTGTGATCTGTTTAGTGTATTTGTCGAAGGAGAGGGTTTGGTCAAAGATGACGCCAAGATTCCGGATGTGAGGGGAGGTGGATACTGGGATTTTTTTTTTTTTTTTGTATACTGAATCGAGGCTCGTGAAAGAGCTAAATACCGTCGATGTTGAGGGCAAAGTTATGGGTGGATTTTGTGAGCGTTTTTGGGCCAATGATGATTATTTCAGATTTATCACAGTTAAGCTTGAGGAAGTTGATTTGAAGCCAGGATTTTATTTCAGTGATGCAGTTTGTCAGGATAGAGTGGGTGTCAGTGGAGACGGACTTGGTGGAGATGAAAAGCTGGATGTCATCGGCGAAGCAGTGGAATTGGAGACCATGACGGCGGATTAAGTGACGAGGGGGGACAGGTAAAGGATGAAGAGGAGGGAGCCAAGAACTGAACCTTGGGGGACACCTTGGGGGAGGGGAGCAGTGGGGGATTTGCAGTTATTGATGGAGATGAACTGGCGTCTGTCAGAGAGGTATGATTTAATCCAAGAGAGGGCAGTGCCGGTAACGTTAAAGGTGGATTCAAGTCGGGTGAGGAGGATGGTGTGATCGATGGTGTCAAAGGCAGCGCTGAGGTCGAGGAGGATGAGAATGTTGAGGTTGCCAGCGTCAGAGGAGAGGAGAAGGTCGTTGGTGATTTTGAGGAGAGCAGTTTCAGTACTGTGGTTGGAGCGGAATCCGGATTGGAATGTTTCATACAGGTTATTGGCAGAGAGGTGATGTTTGAGTTGAGTGGCTACAGCGCGTTCCAAAATCTTTGACAGAAAGGGTAGGTTGGAGATGGGTCTGAAGTTGTTTAGGGTGTCAGGGTTTAGACCAGGTTTTTTTTAGAATGGGGGTAACAGCAGCATGATTTACACGGA
This sequence comes from Myxine glutinosa, assembly GCF_964187855.1. NCBI lineage: Eukaryota > Metazoa > Chordata > Myxini > Myxiniformes > Myxinidae > Myxine > Myxine glutinosa. The sequence continues at coordinate 115,184,881 of NC_136266.1, read as the reverse complement.
CCACAAGCCACTGATTAGTTTGTTTGGTCCATCAAAGGCTACCTCAGAGGTCTTACCGCCTCGGATTATACGCTGGTCACGTTCACTCTCGGCTTATGATTATGATATTATGTACAGACCTGGCTCCACAATTTCAAATGCAGACGCCATGAGTCGCCTACCACTTCTGGACACAGTGTTTGACCCCCCTGTACCTGGCAGCGTGATATCTCTGATGGACTTTTTGAAGGACAGCACAATTGATGCCAACCAGATACGGACCTACACCAGGCGTGACCCACTTCTTTCCAAGGTCATTCGTGCTACTGGGCATTGGTGGGGCCTTCTACGCGATGCTGACCCTGAATTGAATTCTTACAAGGTCAGGCCAAATGAACTAAGTGTCGAGAATGGCTGCTTGCTGTGGGGATGCCAAGTGGTCATTCCCCCAAACTTGCGCACAAAGATTTTGGACCAGCTTCACCATTGTCATCCAGGCATTGTTAAAATGAAATCGCTGGCACGGAACTATGTCTGGTGGCCTCACCTCGACTCTGACATCGAACAGTGTGTGAAACATTGTTATCCATGCCAAAGCAGTCGAAACGCCCCTGCTAAGGCACCATTATACCCCTGGGAATGGCCCACTGAACCATGGCAGAGGATTCAGCTTGACTATGCTGGACCCATCGAAGGCTGTATGATCCTTGTTGTTACGGACGCTCACACTAAATGGATCGACGCCTATGTAACACATACAGCAACCTCACACACTACCATAGAGAGGCTGCGCCAGTGCTTTGCCACTCATGGTTTGCCACGCTTGATAGTCACGGACAATGGGACCTGTTTCTCAAGTTCTGAATTCACCCGCCTGAATGGTATAATTCACAAGTTTGTGAGCCCGTACCATCAAGCTTCAAATGGACTATCTGAAAGCTCTGTGAGTTTTGTCAAGTCTGGTCTAAGTAAGATACCTGGCGGAAGCCTTCAGACCAGACTATCAAGTGTGCTTTTCGCTCACCACATCACTTCCCACACAACGACAGGGGTGACACCGGCTGAGCTGCTGATGAAACGACGTTTGCGTACACGACTGGATTGTCTATGACCAGATGTGGTGTCGGTTGTGTATCAAAATCAGTGGAAACAGAGACTTCACCATGACAAACATGCTGTACAGCACTCTATAAAGGTCGGGGACCCGGTGTTTGTGAGAAACGTTGGTCACAGAATGGTTTGGTTACCAGGGCGGGTTCATAAAAATGAGGGACTGTTGTCCTATGTTATCAAACTTGAGGACAATCGAGTCGCCCGGAGGCACTTTGATCATGTCCGGTATCGGTCCTGTGATCCTGTCATTTTCACAAAGGATATCTCGCCATTTCCTGAACCTGTGAACAGCGACATTGTTGCCGCAGATATTACTGCACCGCTCCCTGAGGCTGAACCCCATAACGCTGTTGCAGCACCACCAGTGGAGCCGTGTGGCGGCTTTGCACCCCGACGATCATCCAGAGTTCGAAAGGCGCATACTCGCCGTGACTTGTAGCTAATATTCTTGTATGCATTTCGCATTCAATTTTGCATTTGCAACTTTGCAATTTTGTATGTCTGTATTTTTGTATGCATTGGTATGCTTTTCACTGTTATTTTCACATTGGTATTTTCACTGTTAATGGGAGGGGGGGGGGGGGGAGATGTTATGTATTGCATGGGATTAAACCGGAAGGTGGATATAAAGGAGGCGGGGCATAGCATATGGCTTGGCAGAGGAAGCTGGGCCTACGCTGGGCGCTCGTGGTTTTCCCGGCTGCGTAATAAACGACCGATGATGCACTAAAACTGTCTACCCAGCCTGATACTTTACAACCTCCCATCTACTTTCTTAACAATCCTTGTGACGAAGTTGTCACTAAAACGCTTGGATCTCACTATCAGCCACGATCTTTTTCGGGCAACCCACATTTCAATGTTGGCCTCCAAAGCCAGGCGCAGACTGGGCATCCTCCGTCATGCAACCTCCTTCCTTGGCACACCCACCTACAAGGCCTTCATCCACAGCTTGATGGAGTAAAGCTCTCCATCTGGGCTGGCACCCCTGCCCTCCAACTTGCTCAGCTTGATGCCATGGAAACCAAGGCCTTCAAAGATCATTGGAACCTCCCACAATGAAGCTGAGCCTATGGACCTATCTATCTATAATTCCAGTAATCTCTGTATGTCTGTATGTCTGTGACCGCTGTTTCTCGACAACCACGGGTCCGATATACTTTAAACTTGCCAGGTATATTGCTGGGGACCCGAGGATGTGCCTTTTCAAGGTTTCATATTAATCGGAGAAGTAGTTACCGAGCTATGTCCAAAAAACGATTCAACCAATCAGAGAGCAGCGAGCTATCACGTGTGCCGAACGTGGCGAACAGACTCTGCCTCGGACGGCACATTTGAGAGCGTATTCATTTATTTCACGTTGGCAAACTATGTTGCCGTTAAACTATGTTGTAAAACTAATTAAAACTAATTTGCGACATATTAATCGGAGAAGTAGTTACCGAGCTATGTCCAAAAAACGATTCAACCAATCAGAGAGCAGCGAGCTATCACGTGTGCCGAACGTGGCGAACAGACTCTGCCTCGGACGGCACATTTGAGAGCGTATTCATTTATTTCACGTTGGCAAACTATGTTGCCGTTAAACTATGTTTTAAAACTAATTACGTGCACGCTATGGCGATTTCTTTACCAAACTCCGCAAGCCGTTCGCTTTGGACCAAACCATTTCATGTAAATAGAGGGGGGGGGGGGTTGTCACCGTACTCGCAAGCCGTTCGCTTTGGACCAAACCATTTCATGCAAATAGAGGGGGGGGGATTGTCACCGTACTCGCAAGCCGTTCGCTTTGGACCAAACCATTTCATGTAAATAGAGGGGGGGGATATAATTTTAGATATATATATAGTACGGGCATGCCCTAGTATATATAATTGTGCCATCGCAGACAGGTCAGTGACCTCTCTGTCTTTTACCAGCTCCTTTCTGGTGTTGCACCCTCTACTCTTTTCTTGCTTCCCCACTCCTCCCTCCCTCCCCCCAGGTTTTTGAAAAGCATATTAGGTCCACCATCATCTCCCTTCTGGTGAAACTCCCGAAATCCAGAATCGCTTTTCACCTCCACTCATTAGTTCATTCCTCTCTTTTCCCACACCTGTGGAACCAACTTCCTCATTCTCTTCAATATCATTCTTTCCTCCACGTCTTCCAGATATCTGCTCACCACCATCACAGATCATCCCCCATCCAAAACAAAATTTTTTCCAACCCTGTTACCCTCCAATCTCCAATACAAGCCCACCTCCTTTCAAATTTAGTTTTCCCTTTCTGAAAGTTTGTTTCTTTATCCATCTTGTCCACCACATGCCTCCTCCCAAACCCTAGCTCATTCTTAGCCGCACCTTTTGTTTTTCCACCTCCTTCTGTTTTGTCCCTCGACCCTGCTGTTGGTGTTTCCTGGCTCTCTTTCTCTGCTGTTCCTTTTGTTCTGTTGCGTTCTGATCCGTTCTGTTCTTGCTCTTCCACAAGCTTTGTCACTTTGTCTGACTTTGTTTGTCACAAAGGCTTTGTCTGACTTTGTATTCAAAAAACCCAAATCAATATACTGATTGGATAATATTGTTATGTTTATAGGGAAGAGGTAGTGATTACCTTAGAACCAGGTAGAATGCATAGATTAGTGTGCTCCGACTGTCGCGAAGAAGAACAACCACCTCAATGTACTATAAGTAGGGACTTTGTATTAGACCGGACTGTCGGGTTAAGTTTGTATCTTCGTCCCCATTACGAGGAGTGAGGTATGTTAATTCGCTCATGGATTATGGGTAATTATCCCTTGTACATCGTTACCTCTGTAATTTATTTCCTATGCCCCTTTTGGCACCGCACCATAGACGTGTAGCCAGAATCCCACATTTAAAGGCCCTAATAAAAAACATACTGGAAGCCAGGACATAGAGCGCTGCCATTGACAACCCTGACTTTGGAGGCACACATAGGTCGGGCTCATGCCCCGAGGAGCCGTGATTGGTCAGGGTTTTTGATTGACAGGAGGACTAGTAAGAAGCACTCGCTGATTGGTGAAGCACGGCCAATTGTATCAGGGCGGCGTGTACAAGGCAGTTGGAGCGGCGGACATTTTCCCCTCTCGTTTTGGATGCCTTAACGGATGGTCGTTATTGTTTCTCTCTCTTGCACCCCTTGTCATGCTGGAGACTATCGTGATCGGTCGTGATTCCCTCTTGCGCATTCTCGCCCTGAGCCTCATACGAATGGTGGCGTTTTTTTTCTCGGGCTCAAGGAAGAGATCGGACCGGCCGTATTCGGAGATCCTGCTGGTAGACGTGCAGAGGCAGAGGCAGAGCCGCAGACCGAGGGCTGCAGTTTCCCACCAAAGACGACGAAGACAGGCACGGCTGGAGGAGCGAGCTGCACGCGGCCCATTCGATTCACGCAGAAGGCCTGTTTCGCGCCATCAGGCACGGCCTGGTGAACGAGGGCCTACTGAGGCCTGCTTCCCGCCAAGGCAGAAGCCGCGTCTGGATTGCGCGTGCGGGGCCTGACAATTACTGACGAGACCCCACCAGCGATCAGAGTTAAGTGCACACACACACATTTATTTTCAGTTATCCTTCCCATCGTCTGTTTTCAAGTCTGTTCGTGGGGACGTCCCGTTTAGGAATTTAGTTTATCGCACATTTTCTTTGTACCGGCATTTATTTAAACTAGGGCATGCCCGTACTATATATATATCTAAAATTATATCCCCCCCCTCTATTTACATGAAATGGTTTGGTCCAAAGCGAACGGCTTGCGAGTACGGTGACAATCCCCCCCCCCCTCTATTTACATGAAATGGTTTGGTCCAAAGCGAACGGCTTGCGAGTACGGTGACAATCCCCCCCCCCCTCTATTTACATGAAATGGTTTGGTCCAAAGCGAACGGCTTGCGGAGTTTGGTAAAGAAATCGCCATCGCGTGCACAAACGCGCAGGAAAGCGAATGAATCGCAAATTAGTTTTAATTAGTTTTAAAACATAGTTTAACGGCAACATAGTTTGCCAACATGAAATAAATGAATACGCTCTCAAATGTGCCGTCCGAGGCAGAGTCTGTTCGCCACGTTCGGCACATGTGATAGCTCGCTGCTCTCTGATTGGTTGAATCGTTTTTTGGACATAGCTCGGTAACTACTTCTCCGATTAATATGAAACCTTGAAAAGGCACATCCTTGGGTCCCCAGCAATATACCTGGCAAGTTTAAAGTATATCGGACCCGTGGTTGTCGAGAAACAGCGGTCACAGACATACAGAGATTACTGGAATTATAGATAGATAAACCTGTTATTTTTGGACATTTTAAATCCGTTTTAGTTTGAGTTATTTTTTTACAGGTTTGAGGACTGCCAGTGGGATCCGTGAAGGTAAGCGTGCCGGTCCTCCCCCCACCCCCCTCCCTCTTGCTCCCCCACGCGTATTCTCCGTAATATTTTTGAACTGAACGCTTCGGAGTTAAAGCTCGTTTGGCCTTCCGTACTACCCTAAGGTATTCACCAAGGGTAGTCACGCGACAATATAATAATTATAATGAGTTTTGATGTTATGTTCACCTTGCAGTGTGCTCTCATGCCCCATTATGAACACTTCCTCACCATCACCATACTCTGCTGTCACAAACAGCTCATAGGGAGAGTTTGGCAATAGATCTCGCAGTAAGAAGCTGGTCTCTGAGCTGTCCAGCTTCTTCACCTGTCCAGCCGAACCTCTGATTCCACCTTCGTTGACTGGTCCATATTGTAAGTGATAGGCCAGAACATCATCTCTGGGTCTATTCCACTCAACCAACATGGTATTTGCCGTGGGGTTACGAATCCTGACCTCAAAAGATATCTGAGGGGTCGTTTCTGAGCAAAGGGAGATAAAAAAGATAATAGTACGTAATCCAAACTTGATGCAATGCAGCAAACAAACATCCTTTACACTGTTTAAAAGTATATCACCTCTTTCTACTAATTTTCCATTTTACCTTCAGTGGAAATATCTAAAAGCACATTGCTGATCTGGAACTCGTTGTGCACTCAGAATCAGGGCAGGCCATGCACTCTCATTTTGAAAATCCACGTAGGCCTATCAAAAGTCTTGACGTGTGTGTCAAGTTATTTGCAGAGAGCAATCATGTGAACATGAACAACCTCGGCATCATTTAACAGATATGGAAAATTATCTACATTTCCCTTGTGCTTATTTCCTACAAAGGGAATGAAAGCAAATGGAAGCATAATAACAACAGAAGCAGAGGCATTAACACTCAATATCTCAGTGGCATGAATAAAAAATGAAATAAAAACCTTAAACCAGTATACTGTACTGTATTTCATTCCATTGTAGGACAAAGACCTTCCTCAGCTCATGTTGAGGGGTATTTGGGGAACTCGCCACACTTGCCAAGTGAAGGTTGGTGAGATCATCAACATGAGCAGTATGAATAAAACCAACACTAGTCAGTAGAAAACAAAACAAGTCTTTAAGCATTCAACAAATCAACCAGATGTGTGTTTGTATACCGTATATATATCTATATCTATATATATATCTATATATATATATATCTATCTATCTATCTATCTATATATCTATATATATATATATATCTATCTATCTATCTATCTATATATATATATATATATATATATATATATATATATATATATATATATATATATATATATATATATACAGACTTGGCATTTAATATGGAATATTTTTTTGTGGGGGTGAACTTACTTTTCAAGATGTCTTAGAGCCAAAAGTTCATTGGAATTATGTTGAAATTATTCTAGATTTTGCTAATGTGACCTTTAAAAGAAACAAAAACCACATTTGACATTTCAAAACAAATAAATTGATCCTTGAAAGTGATGTAAACTGATATCGAACTCAATTCATTGACAGTACTGTGTTAAACTTCTGTACGTTTTCCAGAAGTATCTCTTTATTTTGCACATTAGCCAAATTTTTTTTAACAAAAACAAAAGTTAAATTACGACTGGGATTACGGACAGTCAAATTACAGTTCAGTACTTCGTGTAACCCCCACAAGCATTCAGGAGAGCACGTACACGTTGAGGCATGCTGTTCACGAGATTTGCCAAGGTTTGGACAGGAATCGCTTGCCATGCAGTGACAATAGCCTGCTGCAATTCACGCACAAAGGTCGGCTGCTGGTCCAAGTGGTCGATTTGACGTGTTAATTCTGCCCACAAGTTTTCTATCAGATTCATATCCGGGGACATGGCAGGCCACTTCATATGCTCTACACCACGGTGAGCAAGAAAGTGTTGGATCATGCGAGCACGATGAGGCCGTGCATTGTCATCTTGGAAGACAAAGTTTCCTCGAAAGGCTGCACGAGCAAATGGAAGCAATGTTTCTTCCAGAATGGCCCTGTACTTGAACTGGTTCAGGTTTCCATTCAGAACAACCAGGTCAGTTTTGCCCCCTGCATGAAAAGTAGCCCAAACGGTCACCCCACCACCTCCAGCTTGGACTCTTGGCACTATACAATCTTTGTTGTAGGCTTCATGCACTTGTCTGCGCACTCGGACGCAGCCACCTTGACGATAGACCAGAAATCTAGACTCGTCACTGAAGATCACGTGATTCCAGTGTCCTGTCTGCCATTGACGGTGCTCTCTGGCCCACTGCAATCGGCGCTGGTGGTGTTGTCTGGTCAGGCGTGGCTTTCTCAGGGGACGCCTGGCACGATAGCATGCTTGAACCAGTCGTTGGTTGAATAGCCTTCTGGATACAGGCACATTTGTCAGTTGCTGCCACTCAGCCCTAAGCCGATTAGCTGACTTGGTACGGCCATGGCGGACTAACCGGTGCAGCTGGCGATCATCCCTCCTTGTGGTTCTGCGGGGACATCCTGGCCTCGGTATTGGAGTAGGGACACCCCTCTGAGCATTTCGTTTCAGGATCTTTGACACCTGACCTTGAGTGATGCCATACTGCCGAGCAATAGCACGCTGTTTCATGCCGTAATTTCGTAAAGCCACCACTCCATGACAAACAGCATTGTCCAGTTGAAGGACCATCTCCAGAGGAAACGGCAATAACTTTTGGAGACGTGCAGCAGTTGTTTTCCACTAATACAGAATGCAACAACCCTTGTATACCCGACTGTGAAGCCAATCGTCAAATGTACCTGTCCTTACATTTTGTCACGCCACCTGTGATATAATCCTGTTGTTGACTTCTTGCTGCGACAGACAATCAGTGACATGGTTCTTTTAACAAATAAATCACCAAAGTGTAAAAGAAACTCACCAGATTGATATACTGAGTTAAGAAAGTAAACCCAAGTCAAGAAAAAAAAATATTCCATATTAAATGCCAAGTATATATATATGTATATATATATATATATATATATATATATATATATATATATATATATATATATATATGCAGGGTGAGTCAAAAGTAGCGCCCGATTTCTGTTTATATATTTTCAGTAACTTTCCAGACTCTCAGCAATAACCTGCAAAACAAAAACAAAAATAAATAAATTAAGAAAATTAATAATCTGCAAGACAATTATTAACAACATGACATCCCAGAAAGAATCTGACAGCCGAAAAAACAGAAATCAGGCGCAGGCGCTACTTTTGATTCACCCTGAAATTGGGCGCTACTTTTGACTCACCCTGTATGTATGTGTGTGTGTATATATATATATATATAATAATATATATATATATATATATATATATATATATTGTTACGTTTGTAGGGGGTACACAATGATTACCTTAGAACCAGGTAGAAAGTATAGATTAGTGTGGTCCGATTGTCGTGAAGAAGAAGAACCACCCGATGTAATAAGTAGGGAATTTGTATTAGACCAGGCTGTCGGGTTAAGCTTGAACCTGCGTCCCCATCAGAGGAGTGGGGCTTGTTAATTAGCTCAGGGATTATGGGTAAATTTATTCCCTGTTTGTAAATACCTCTGTAAACTATACCTTTGTCCTTATGATAACGCACTAGACACAAACAAACAGACAGACAAATGAAAAATCACTTATAGAGCGAAGCTTGGCAAAACAGAACAAAGTAGAATGGCACTCAGTAGCATCCTTTTGACTTCAAAATTAATTTGTTTAAGAATTCAGTGATCTGATATGCAAATCATCTTCAAAGTGTAAGTTAATCGGATGAAAATTGACAATTTTAGAAATTTGGCCTATGTTGACCTTTTGGCCTATGTTGTCCTCCAAAATAGTTGTTGGTTGAATTCAGTTACCTGATTCGTAAATGCCATTCAATTTTCAGGTTAATCTGATGAAAATTGAGGATTTTAGAAATTTGAAATGGTTGTTGACCTTTTGGCCTATGTTGATCTCAAAAATAGTTGGTGGTTGAATTCAGTTCGCTGATATGAAAATCCCATTAAAATTCAAAGTCAATCGGATGGAAATTGAGGATATTAGAAATTGGAAATAAGTGGTTGACCTTTGGCCTATGGTGACCTTTTGGCCAATGCTGATCTCAAAAATAGTTAGTGGTTGAATTCAGTGAGCCGATATGTAAATCCTTTTCAAATTTCAAGTCAATCGGATGAAAATTGAGGATTTTAGAAATTTCAAAAAAGTGGATGACCTTTGGCCTATGTTGACCTTTTGGCCTAAGCTGATCTCAAAAATAGTTGGTGGTTCAATTCAGTTCGCCGATCTGTAAATACTATTCACATTTCAAGTCAATCGGATGAAAATTGAGGATTTTAGAAATTTCAAAAAGGTGGTTGGCCTTTGGCCTATGTTGACGTTATGACTTAGGTTGATCTCAAAAATAGTCGGTGGTTGCATTCAGTTAACTGATATGTAAATCCCATTCAGATTTCAAGTGAATCGGATGAAAATTGAGGATTTTAGAAATTTGAAATTATCATTGACCTTTGGCCTATGTTGACCATTTAGCACAAGCTGATCTCAAAAATAGTTGGTGGTTGAATCGAGTTAGCTGATATGTAACTCCCATTCAAATTTCAAGTGAATCGGATGAAAATTAAGGATTTTAGAAATTTGAAAAAAGTAGTTGACCTTTGGCCTATGTTGACCTTTTGGCCTATGCTGATCTCAAAAATTGTTGGTGGTTGAATTCAGTTAGCCGATATGAAAATCACATTCAAATTCCAAGTCAATCGGAGGAAAATTGAGGATTTTAGAAATTCAAAAAAAGTGGTTGACCTTTGGCCTATGTTGACCTTTTGGCCTATGCTGATCTCAAAATAGTTGATGGTTGAATTCAGTTAGCTGATATGTAAATCCTATTCAACTTTCAAGTCAATCGGATGAAAATTGAGGATTTTAGAAATTTGAAATTGTCGTTGACCTTTGGCCTATGTTGACCATTTAGCACATGCTGATCTCAAAAATAGTTGGTGGTTGAATCGAGTTAGCTGATCTGTAAATCCCATTCAAATTTCAAGTGAATCGGATGAAAATTAAGGATTTTAGAAATTTGAAAAAAGTAGTTGACCTTTGGCCTATGTTGACCTTTTGGCCTATGCTGATCTCAAAATAGTTGATGGTTGAATTCAGTTAGCTGATATGTAAATCCTATTCAACTTTCAAGTCAATCGGATGAAAATTGAGGATTTTAGAAATTCAAAAAAAGTGGTTGACCTTTGGCCTATGTTGACCTTTTGGCCTAAGCTGAGCTCAAAAATAGTTGGTGGTTGAATTCAGTTCGCCGATATGTAAATACTATTCACATTTAAAGTCAATCGGATGAAAATTGAGGATTTTAGAAGTTTCAAAAAAGTGGTTGACCTTTGGCCTTTGTTGACCTTTTGGCCTATGCTGATCTCAAACATAGTTGGTGGTTGAATTCAGTTCGCCGATATGTAAATACTATTCACATTTCAAGTCAATTGGATGAAAATTGAGGATTTTAGAAATTTCAAAAAAGTGGTTGACCTTTGGCCTATGTTGACGTTATGACTTATGTTGATCTAAAAAATAGTTGGTGGTTGAAATCAGTTGGCTGATATGTAAATCCCATTCAAATTTCAAGTGAATCGGATGAAAATTGAGGATTTTCGGAATTTGAAATTGTTGTTGACCTTTGACCTATGTTGACCTTTTGGTCTATGCTGATCCCAAAAATTGTTGGTGGTTGAATTCAGTAAGCCGATATGAAAATCACATTCAAATTCTAAGTCAATTGGAGGAAAATTGAGGATTTTGGAAATGCATAAAAGTGGTTGAACTTTGGCCTATGTTGACCTTTTGGCCTATGCTGATCTCAAAAATAGTTGGTGGTTGAATTCAGTAAGCTGATATGTAAATCCTATTCAACTTTCAAGTCAATCCGATGAAAATTGAGGATTTTAGAAATTTCAAAAAAGTGGTTGACCTTTGGCCTATGTTGACCTTTTGGCCGACGCTGATCTCAAAAATAGTTGGTGGTTGAATTCAGTTCGGCGATATGCAAATACTATTCAAATTTAAAGTCAATCGGATGAAAATTGAGGATTTTAGAAATTTCAAAAAAGTGGTTGACCTTTGGCCTATGTTGACGTTATGACTTATGTTGATCTCAAAAATAGTCGTTGGTTGAATTCAGTTCGCTGATATGTAAATCCCATTCAAATGTCAAGTGAATCGGATGAAAATTGAGGATATTAGAAATTTGAAATTGTTGTTGACCTTTGGCCTACGTTGACCATTTGGCATATGCTGATCTCAAAAATAGTTGGTGGTTGAATCGAGTTAGCTGATATGTAAATCCCATTCAAATTTCTAGTGAATCGGATGAAAATTAAGGATTTTAGAAATTTGAAAAAAGTGGTTGACCTTTGGCCTATGTTGACCTTTTGGCCTATGCTGATCTTAAAAATTGTTGGTGGTTGAATTCAGTTAGCCGATATGAAAATCACATTCAAATTCCAAGTCAATCGGAGGAAAATTGAGTATTTTAGAAACTTGAAATTGTTGTTGAACTTTGGCCTATGTTGAACTTTTGGCCTATGCTGATCTCAAAATAGTTGGTGGTTGAATTCAGTTAGCTGATGTGAAAATCTTCTCCAAATTTCAAGTCCATTGGATGAAAATTGAGGATTTTAGAAATTCAAAAAAAGGGGGTTGACCTTTGGCCTATGTTGACCTTTTGGCCGATGCTGATCTCAAAAATAGTTGGTGGTTGAATTCAGTAGGCTGATATGTAAATCTTATTCAACTTTCAATTCAATCCGATGAAAATTGAGGATTTTAGAAATTCAAAAAAAGTGGTTGACCTTTGGCCTATGTTGACCTTTTGGCCTAAGCTGAGCTCAAAAATAGTTGGTGGTTGAATGCAGTTAGCCGATATGTAAATCATATTCAAATTTGAGGATTTTAGAAATTTGAAAAAGAGTATTGTTACGGTCCGCGGATAAGGATGTTGTTTGCCGAGCGGAGGCACCGCGGCCGAACAGTTTTCCCCGACTAAACCCGATTCCCGAACGTTGGCCGGATCGCGCCACAGATATTCAATTTGGAAACCTCTAAAGCGACCGAATGTAAAGAGGAAGAAGAAGACGTACAGAAGAGTAACGGGATTTATTATTTACACACACAAGCAAAAGGAGCAGTCAAAGTTATATACAGGGAACATGGAAAAAGCAGGTGACACAGTGAAAATACTAGCTTATACAAACTTAATTAAACACCCAGGACAGAACAAACAGAACAAACTCACGTACACAAGAAGGATGGAATGGCAGGAATGAATGCTGGAAGGAGGAATGGGAAGGTTCAGCTGGGGCAGATGGTTCGGGCTTGATCCCGCACGGGACGTCGGCTGGACCTCGACGGCCACCGATGCCACCGCTATCTGGTTCCCGCGGAGTAACGGGTTGAAGTTGCCTGGTGGAGTCAACGCTGCTTGTGGAGCCAAAGCTGCTTCTCTGGCTCACCTCAGGGCGCGTCTGCCGTCTCTGGCGCAACTGCTTGTAATTGACCTTGAACCTTCTCTCTCTTCAAAGCTCATCTGGATCTTCTTTCGCAGTACCTTGCGCGCGCGCTTTTATAACGCCTCTGGCGATCAAGCCGCCGGCCTTCAGGACACGCCAATTGGTGTGCTCACCTCGGCCCTGGTTGGTCGCGCGACCCTCTTGCTCCGCCCTTGATGATGACGGGCGGGCACGACTTTCTTCCCCGACCCGAGCACATGTTCAGTGGTGGTTTTGGAGGGGATGTAATATTGGCAATCGAGGCTTGGTCATGACAAAAGGGGAAATGGAGGTTTTTGGGAATGGGAATGAAGAATGAAGGGACTCTATCTTATTTCACTTGGTGCAATGGAGTGTCATTTTAATGGAAGACAAAGCCTTAACCTAATACACAGAATAAGGAAATAAACTACTGAACAGGGATATTATAGTGTCCTTCAATGTATGCTTTATGGAATTAACTACCGGAACGCCCTTTGACCTTTATACACACTGGAGCAAGGAGGGCTCAGACTAAAACAATAATTCACAACCATTTACTATACAATACAACACAATCAAAAAAAACTCAATCCTCATATCCGCAACACTGCACCCTCCTCCTCTTAGGCACGTTCCGGGCCTATAACTTTAATTTAGTGTGACACGTAGGTGTAGTTCCCGCTACATTTAACCTGACCCTGAGTGCGACAGTTTTAAAACATAAATAAATATGTCCCCTGCTCCATTGCACCCTACCTAAAAGACTCACGCCCACAGCTAACCGAATTGCGGAATGGTCTTCAAACTATACACTGACGGTGGGGAGCATTATTTACACTGACGTTACTTTATTTACAAAACGCAACCCAGGACCTGTGATTGTTCTTTCTGGGGGGAGACAGTCTGCTCTGCATCGACACACCATGAAAGCACCCAAAACGCACCAACACACCCTCAAGCACCAATCGGTGCACAGTCATCATTGTCCATCAAAATAAAACCAACAACCCCTAACCCTGCAGGTGGTCTCTTGCTCTTCGGCTCCCTCTGCTGGCTATTACTGTCTTCCTGGTGTTGTCATCTTCCTTTGCTGGCGGCCTATTTGCAATAAAAAATGCACCCAATGTGTCCATGTCTATTTATTTTATTTATGGCCCACAGGGCCGACTAGTGTGGTTCACCTGTGGGGCATCGGTGCCCTGTGGCCAATGTCCGCCAGCAAGATTTCGGGCCTTCATGGCCGGTTCCAGCAGAGGGGCCATGCCCCAACCCATGGGGTCCATCAGTGGTGCTCGGCCACAGACATGTGGTCCATAATGTGGTGCATCGATGCAGACAGCTGGTTCTGGGAGTTCCGGGCGCACAATGGCGGACTCACGCACGCTCCCCTCGGTGCCCAGTGGCGCACAGGTCCTCATGTGGGAGACAAAAGGGGGGACAGACAGCTGAGCGAGGGGTAAGGTCACAAGGGTACACATCAATCAAGGCAATGCAAGGCAAAGTGAGTACGGAGAGCGAAGTGAGAAAGCTCGTCCCTACCGTACGTCACCCCCCCCTGTCACCTACACTACCCTTGCCCTTACCCCATATGTACAAAATCTACACATTTACAAATTCGTCGCTAATGTCACGTCTTCCCCATATTTCCCCTATACCAAATTCGTCTCCACAATCCCTCTATCCAAAATTTGCCATCACCCAATTCGTCATCAATCCTCATAAGGAGGAAGAGATGGAAATGTAGTGAAATCGTATCCGTACTGAACCCGGGTGGGGATGCTCGCTGCTCGCTGTCATTGTTGTCCCCACTAGGGGCGTGACTATAAGACCCATTGCTGTGTCAGTGCTCCGAGACTTCTCCCTTGTGACATGTTACATCGGTAGCCTCGTTAATGGTACGCCTTTATAGAATATCTAGCTTGCTTGCATTGACTGATATGAATGGCTTTATGAGATGTCGCATCGTATGCTTATTGTGTATTTCTACTTACAGGAATGATGTGATGATCTAAATGCAATTAAACCAAACCGTTGGACTAAAAGTTGTGCGGACCTGAATGGTTTTCCACAACACTTAATTGCATTTATGATCTGCTGACATGGCTGGCAACAAGACGTTGACGGTGTCCATTTTCAGCGCCGACCCACAAGCCACGGACGGAGGCTTGCAACTCAAGCACTGGCTCAAGCAACTGGAGCATCTCTTTAATGAGCCTGATACCGCTCCGACGCCTGCCGCGAAGCTGGCAATATTACACTCAAAAATCGACTACCGGGTCTACCACTCGGTCGCTCAATGCACGACGTATGATCTTACCGTCGCGGAGCTCAAGCGGCTTTATATAAAAGAAAAAAGCCCTGTGTATGCGCGTTATTTGCTGCAGACGCGACGGCAGCAACCCAACGAGCCTATGGATCATTACGCCCAGGAGCTCCGGCAGCTCATGCTGGACAGCGCCCAGCCACGGACTCCCGAGCAGGCTAAAGATGATCGACTTTTAGATGCCTTCATAGCAGGGGTCTCCTCTCAGGAACTACGTCTCAAACTCTTGGAGAAGACCGACCTGACCTTCGCTACGGCGGTTGAGCAAGCGACGGTGTATACTGAAGCGCGGATGCAATCGAACGCCTATGATCGCACGCGCCTTTTGGCGGGCACCTCACTACACGCCCGGCCGGAGAGGACCGCTGACGAGGACGTGGATCCGCCTGCTGAACTCCGGGATGCTCCGGAGGATGACCCTACCCTGACAGCTGCCGTTACGACCAGCAGACCCAAGGCCTTGCGCGGGGCCGCATGTTTTTTTTGTGGAGGGCCTCGTCATGCCCGAGTCGTGTGTCCGGCACGTGACGCTATTTGCCATTTGTGCTCGCTAAAGGGACATTACGCGAAAGTGTGCAAGAAATCGGCACGCGGCTCGCGGCCCTTCGACGCGCGCAGCCGCGGTCGCGCAGGCGCGGCAACCTTGAACGGGCTTGTAGCAGAACCCACGAGCCCTGCGCCTTACCCGTCTTCGATGGGGAGGGCCTCTCGCTGCGGCCCGCTGGGCGCTCAGACAACCTTGACTGGCGCCACCGGAAAGCCACCACCGTCTCATTCTCCATCGGGGACAAAGGCCGCGTCCTTGGCCAAACCTCGAGCCACGCAAGGGAAGAAACAGCTTTCGAATACTACGGAAGCCCTTTGTCAAAGCGACCAAACGAAAAAGGCGATTTCGAATACTACTACGGAAGCCTTATGTCAAAGCGACCAAACGAAAAAGGCGATTTCGAATACTACGGAAGCCTTTTGTCAAAGCGACCAAACGAAAAAGGCGATTTCGGCTACAACGGAAGCCTTTATCTGCCAGGAGTGTCAAAAGGCGATGTCAAATACTACTGAGGCCTTTTCTCATCGGATTTTGAATCGCGAAACACCGGAATGCTGGGGAAAGCCCTCTGATGACGATAATGGATTCCCCATGGTCAACGCAGACTCCGGCCACGATCGCAAAACTGCTGCTGGTGTAGGATCCACCCGCGAGGCTGGTCCGACCCATTCGGGGGGCTCAGTCCCGCTCCCAGCTGCCTCGTCTGGCCTGGCTCAAGCCCTTATTCCCCTTATGGTTGAGGGCCATTGTGTTCAGGCCTTGGTGGACACCGGATCTACGGATAGTTTTATCGACCAGCGACTTGTGCTCAGGCATGGATGGCGGATCGGGCGGTCTACACGACGGATCTTCATGGCATCCCAGGGACTCCGGCTTAGCACAAAAGGGGAATGCCGATTGAAACTAGTGCTAAAGGGACGGGTTTTCCCTGATGTACACCTTATGGTTTTACCCGCATTATGTGCTGATATTCTGCTAGGACACGATTTTCTTAAGCTGCATGGACGTCTGGTAATGGAGTTCGGTGGGCCTGACACTCTTGTTGTGGGGGCGGACGACGCGCTAACGGTGTGCGCCCTAGCGCAAATGGACGTCCGTCCGCTTTCGCTGTTCCCCAATCTAACCTCCGACTGTACCCCTGTCGCGGTAAAATCGAGACGCTACTCCCGCGCGGACATGCAATTCATTGCGGACGAAACGACTCAGCTCTTGAAAGACGGCATCATAGAACCTAGTAGGTCACCGTGGCGTGCCCAGGTCTTAGTGGTGCGCAGTGAGGCCCATCGCAAACGCATGGTAATCGACTATTCCCAAACGATTAACCGCTTTACACAGCTGGATGCCTACCCCCTTCCGGGGATGGACGCGCTAGTGCAACAGGTGTCCCAGTATTCGGTCTATAGTACTCTCGATCTCCGTAGTGCGTACCACCAGATCCCTATCTCTAGGGCGGATCGTATCTATACCGCTTTCGAGTCGGGGCAGCGGTTGTACCAATTTACACGATTGCCCTTTGGGGTGACGAACGGGGTCGCTTGTTTTCAGAGGGCCATGGATGACCTCGTTGCGCGGGAGCACTTAACCGATGTTTTCGTCTACCTCGATAACCTTACGGTTTGTGGATATGACCAAGGGCACCATGACGCTAATCTGAAGCGCTTCCTTGAAGTCGCGCAACGGTATCACTTAACTATGAACGAGGATAAGTGCCGATACTCCCTACGCACAATAGATCTTCTGGGGTACACCGTGACCCATGGCTCTGTCTCTCCGGATAAGGAACGTCTGCGACCTTTGCTCGACATGGCCCCTCCCTGCGATCGGGCTTCCTTGAAACGCGCCCTTGGGCTGTTCGCCCATTACTCCAAATGGGTGCAAAATTTCTCCGCGAAACTTCGCCCCCTTGTGGCCTGCGACACCTTTCCCCTGAGTTCGGCCGCATTGACGGCCTTTGAAGGACTTAAGACCGACATCGCCCGAGCCGCCATAGCAACCATTGACGAGAGCGGCTCGTTCGTCCTCGAAAGTGACGCCTCGGATCAGGCCATCGCGGCGACCCTCTCCCAAGGGGGACGTCCCGTGGCTTTCTTTTCACGGACTCTTACCTCCGCTGAGCGGCGGCACTCGTCCGTTGAAAAGGAAGCGTATGCGATCGTCGAGTCTATTCGGCGATGGCGCCCGTACCTACTCGGGCGGAGCTTCCAAATCATCACGGACCAGCAAAGCGTTGCGTTCATGTACGACACCTTACACGCCCAGCGCATTAAGAACGAGAAAATCACTCGCTGGCGTATCGAACTCGCCGACTTCTGTTACACCATCAAATATCGCCCAGGGAAGGATAACCAGGCCGCCGATGCCTTATCGCGCCCCACTACATGTGCTGGTATCACCTCGTTGGAGGGCCTACGGGTGCTGCATGCTACTGCGGGCCATCCCGGCGTAACGCGTTTCGCTCATTTCGTGCGGAGTGGGAATCTCCCTTACTCGATTGACGATATCCGCCGTATCTGTCGCGACTGCGCTATCTGCGCGGAAATCAAACCGCGTTTCTATAACCCCCCTATGGGGACTCTGGTGAAGGCTACACGCCCGTGGGAACGCTTGGCGATGGATTTCAAGGGCCCTTTGCCGGTGTCGAGCGGCTCTCGCTATCTGCTCACTATCGTTGATGAGTACTCACGATTCCCCTTTGCTTATATGTGCGCGGACATGACTGCTGCCACGGTGATGCGTTGCTTACAGAACTTGTTCTCAATGTTCGGTTACCCGGCCTATGTCCATACCGACCGGGGTGCAGTCTTCTTGTCTCAGGAGGTGCGCGGCTATCTGCTCCAAAACAACGTTGCGTCTAGTTACACCACGCCGTATAGACCCCAGGCTAATGGGCAGATCGAACGCTTCAACGGGATTATCTGGAGGGCCGTCATGCTCCATCTCCGGACCCACGGCCGGGGCCTCGATAAATGGGCTTGGTCGTTACCTGCGGCGTTGAACTCAATCCGGGCACTCCTGAGTACGGCAACTAACCAAACTCCCCACGAGCGTCTTTTCCACCACCCCAGGAGCTCGGGGTGTATACGGTCTTTGCCCAGTTGGCTCGCTGGGCCCGGGCCGGCCTACCTTAAACGGGCAGTTCGCGCGAGCAAGTACGACCCCCTTGTGGACAAAGTGCAGATTCTCCAGGCTAATCCTGAGCATGCTCGTGTGATGACGTCTGATGGTCGTGAGACTACTGTCTCCGTTCGTCATCTTGCCCCTTGCGGGGTCGACGACCTTAGTAGGGAATCGGACGGACCAGTCGAACCCGTCTATGAGACTATGACCTCTCCCGACGCTCCCATCGCCGACAGTCCACCGACCCTCCCCCCGTCGAGACTGCCCGGGTCCGACGACTTGGCGTTACCCCCTTCATCACCCGACCCTGTTGACGCCTCTGACACCGGGGATACAGGGTTACGAGACGCCGTACCCGGGGAATTTCGAACGCGTGCTGGCAGAGAAATTCGCCGCCCGGCCCGCTACGGTTGGGCCGACTAATACTCCGCGCCCATGCTGACGCTCACTCGCTTTTAGCCACGCGGCCGTATAATTCTGACGGGGGGGTGAATGTAGTGAAATCGTATCCGTACTGAACCCGGGTGGGGATGCTCGCTGCTCGCTGTCATTGTTGTCCCCACTAGGGGCGTGACTATAAGACCCATTGCTGTGTCAGTGCTCCGAGACTTCTCCCTTGTGACATGTTACATCGGTAGCCTCGTTAATGGTACGCCTTTATAGAATATCTAGCTTGCTTGCATTGACTGATATGAATGGCTTTATGAGATGTCGCATCGTATGCTTATTGTGTATTTCTACTTACAGGAATGATGTGATGATCTAAATGCAATTAAACCAAACCGTTGGACTAAAAGTTGTGCGGACCTGAATGGTTTTCCACAACAGGAACATCAAGCACAATGTCACACCCACGTCATGATGCGTCTCACCTTCCAAAACATTTGCACATAAAAATAACAAAACATGGCATGGTGTGGAGTTACGTCACCTCAGGTGAGTGGATGTAGATGGTGCGAGGAGACTTCAATCCTAACTACTTTCTAAATGACTTTAACACACTTTACACTACCCGGGGTCTTTCCCTGCCAATCCATTGGCCAACTTACACTATGGGTTCTAAAAACCAATTCCCATTGACCAAACTGTGGTGCTTCATCAATTTGGGGTCTCACTCCCCCGATTCATCTCCCGGTGCCCTTGCACAATTTCTGGGCTGAGACGTGTAGCTCTCCCAGCAGGTCTACCCACCTGCACACCTCCACCACTGTAGTTGCCACCCGAGCTTACCTAGCTCCTCACCCTAACCTAACTAACTGGGGAAGGCCCCTCCTGGCTCTGTCACCCCTCGGTGCCCTCTGGCACTGGGCTACCCGGGTCCGTCCTCCGGATCCTCGGGCCCCATCCACAACAACTCTACCGGCTCCCAGAGCCCACCTGCGGCCTCACCTGGCCGACATCCTCACAGTGGTGGAGTGCCCAAACCAACTACACACACTAACAGGCTACACGCCCAACCATTTCCACAACACTAATGCACCCATCCAAATACCATTCTTTTACCCGCACCACAGATGCCAATATCCAACCACAATTTACCTATACCCTCTACCTAACACTTACACTACCCGCCCCGGGTATTCGTGATGGGGGTCCATTCTTCCCCCATTCACACCTTCGCACCATCCACTCCACTCCATAGTTTCCACCATACTCACTCCACGACCATCCATTCCAATACTCCATATACTCCAGACCATTTATTCCATACACCTGTTCTCCATTCACCTGTCGTTGCACACCTGTGCAATCTCACCTGGTGCCACCTGCACCCTCCTTCCTTCCTGGACCATTTGGTCAGCACAATACACAATCACCTTCTCTCACTCATACACTGCTCCATACACCTGTTCAGTTGCACACCTGTGCAATCACACCTGTTCCTCACACACTTTTCACAATACACTTCTGAATACACCTCCAACACTCACACGGCATCATCTAAACTACCTGTTGCCCTGCTAACTTAGTGCTCCCCGTCTTCCCTTTAAACTAAGCACATACCACGTCATTATCATCCACCCTAATCTACCTGCGTCCCCACTACAGGTATCAGTCACTACCTAACCTTAACGTTACCTAAGGTCATCTTCTAGGTCCCTATCATTATATCCTAACCCTCCCGGGCTAGTTTTCACTGCCAAACCCCATAAATCTAGTGCTCCTTTGCCCCCGCTGTGAGAGATGGCAGAGTTGCCATCCCACCACATCGGGCATCTTCTACTATCAATTTTGCTCACCAGATTCCAACCAATCAAAAATTTCCAATTACTGCCAATTCTATTCACTTTTCTAAATTTCGGATCAAAAACACTATCAGTATTATCATCATCACAGTCCGCTATATCCTAGCCTCGGTGCGTCATCACATCATTAAACTCGGCTTCGTAAAGCCGAGAAATGAATTCGGGTGGTTTGGTCGCCTGCAGGTTGAATCCGTCCGGCTTTCGGTTCAAGGGAGGTGGTTTGGTCGGGCCGAGATTCCACGCACCATCTCGGCGCGGTACCTTGCGGTCCCGGGCCCGATGACCGAGGCTCGCCCGATCGG
This sequence comes from Myxine glutinosa, assembly GCF_964187855.1. NCBI lineage: Eukaryota > Metazoa > Chordata > Myxini > Myxiniformes > Myxinidae > Myxine > Myxine glutinosa. The sequence continues at coordinate 115,163,337 of NC_136266.1, read as the reverse complement.
AACCCCGCCCCCGCGAGGGGGCACCGGTCCGCTTCCTCCCACTCGCCCTTGAACCGGACCGGTCGCCTCGCCCGCCAAGGCCCGGACTCGACCGTGCAGGGCGGGGCCAAGCCCGAATCGGCACCGACGCTTCGAAGAGAAGCGACGCAGTATCGATCCGCGCCGGGCCTGGCATCCAACAAAGCACACCGCGCCCCGAGTGCTCGCATCGGCTATCCGTCGACGACGGTAACCGGGTTTACAAAACCCGAATTTTGAAATCGCGCCATGGCTGGTCAAGGCGATGGGATGTCGGTGGGAGAGATAGACGGGGTAGAATTGACCCAGGACCTCGGGGAAATGTATGTGGAGGAAAGAGAGGAGGAGAACAATGGCAATGTGGTTGAGGAGGTTTCAAGTGCGCAAAATGGCGTCCTCGCGCATGTGGTTGTAGCAGCACCAAATTGCGCCGCGCACGTAGCCGCGGCGGCCGAGCCCACTGTACCGGCGGGCTTCGACATGCAAGCCCTCACGGCGCAAATAATGAAGAGATTGGAGAAGCTAAATGATAAGATGGATGCTAAGGGTGAGCGATTGGGAAACCAAATTGAAGCAATAACGAACTGAATGAGGGCTGATAGGGAGGAAAGGGAGCAGAGGGACAGAGACCGCAAGTTGGGCGAAAGGGTCCCAGGGGTGCACGACGAGGTAACGCGGGTCGAGAAGCGCTGGTTGAGCGAAGCGGAGAAAAGCGCGGGTACAATGACGGGGGTAGAAATCGCGACACGGGGTTTGGAAAAGCCGGCGACCGATGAGGTAGAGGGAATTTTATTAAAGCCAACGGTCGTCGAGGTGAGTAATGACCCCTTTTCCCGGTTACCTAACCGCTAACCCGGTTACCGTCGATGCTTCACCTGCATGCTCACACGCATACGCTACCCCTTTCACCCTAACCAAACCCGGCGTTCCAACGCCGTCCGTACATTCCACCAACGCACTCCCTGTTACACACCACACCTCTCGCGCACACTCTTGCGCACCCTCGCCGTTCGCACACTTCGGTCCACACCTCTCCTCCGTTACGTCCTCCGTAACACTCACCATGGGCATGCACTCTTGCATCCACCCACTACCGCGCTCCGATGTGCTCCCTCGCACTCGCGCTACTACCAACTCAGGTGTGCTTTCTCGCACACCCTCGCCGTTCATCCCATACGTGCATCCTCGCACCCGCTCCACCACCAACTCACTCCTCATGTCACACTCCGTACACCCCGACGTGCATTCTCGCTCGCACTCGGTTTCACTCCCACACTTTATAACACACCCACTCGCCGACGCACACTTTTTTTTTCGCACGCGTGCCATTTCCACTCACACGGGACCCTTCACCAACGCCCGGGTGCCATATTGACCCCAATCGCGCGAAAATTCTTTTGTCGCCAAACATCCTTCTACAAAATCTACCCGCACAATATACAGCATGACTCACCTGGGGGATCCTTTTCTCCACGCGCACCTGCAAACTTCCATTTGGATTAGCAAGTACATCATCATGATTTGAGCAGGGACTTTGTACATATTCCATCTTTTCCTCCCGCCGCGAGTGGTTTTCTAAGTCCCCGGTCTCTTCAATTTCAATGCCCACTACCACTTTTTCTTTACTCACCTCGACGACCGTTGGCTTTAATAAAATTCCCTCTACCTCATCGGCCGCCGGCTTTTCCAAACCCCGTGTCGCGATTTCTACCCCCGTCATTGTACCCGCGCTTTTCTCCGCTTCGCTCAACCAGCGCTTCTCGACCCGCGTTACCTCGTCGTGCACCCCTGGGACCCTTTCGCCCAACTTGCGGTCTCTGTCCCTCTGCTCTCTTTCCTCCCTCTCAGCCCTCATTCCGTTCGTTATTGCTTCAATTTGGTTTCCCAATCGCTCACCCTTAGCATCCATCTTATCATTTAGCTTCTCCAATCTCTTCATGATTTGCGCCATGAGGGCTTGCATGTCGAAGCCCGCCGGTACAGTGGGCTCGGCCGCCGCGGCTACGTGCGCGGCGCAATTTGGTGCTGCTACAACCACGTGCGCGAGGACGCCATTTTGCGCGCTTGAAACCTCCTCAACCACATTGCCAATGTTCTCCTCCTCTCTTTCCTCCACATACATTTCCCCAAGGTCCTGGGTCGATTCTACCCCGTCTATCTCTCCCACCGACATCCCGTCGCCTTGACCAGCCATGGCGCGATTTCAAAATTCGGGTTTTGTAAAACAAAACAAATTTCAGTATCTCGTAATTTTGAGCGCGTTAAGCGCGCTTCGGGTCCGATCCCACTCCTGACACCAATTGTTACGGTCCGCGGATAAGGATGTTGTTTGCCGAGCGGAGGCACCGTGGCCGAACAGTTTTCCCCGACTAAACCCGATTCCCGAACGTTGGCCGGATCGCGCCACAGATATTCAATTTGGAAACCTCTAAAGCGACTGAATGTAAAGAGGAAGAAGAAGACGTACAGAAGAGTAACGGGATTTATTATTTACACACACAAGCAAAAGGAGCAGTCAAAGTTATATACAGGGAACATGGAAAAAGCAGGTGACACAGTGAAAATACTAGCTTATACAAACTTAATTAAATACCCAGGACAGAACAAACAGAACAAACTCACGTACACAAGAAGGATGGAATGGCAGGAATGAATGCTGGAAGGAGGAATGGGAAGGTTCAGCTGGGGCAGATGGTTCGGGCTTGATCCCGCACGGGACGTCGGCTGGACCTCGACGGCCACCGATGCCACCGCTATCTGGTTCCCGCGGGGTAACGGGTTGAAGCTTTCTGGTGGAGTCAACGCTGCTTGTGGAGCCAAAGCTGCTTCTCTGGCTCACCTCAGGGCGCGTCTGCCGTTTCTGGCGCAACTGCTTGTAATTGACCTTGAACCTTCTCTCTCTTCAAAGCTCATCTGGATCTTCTTTCGCAGTACCTTGCGCGCGCGCTTTTATAACGCCTCCGGCGATCAAGCCGCCGGCCTTCAGGACACGCCCATTGGTGTGCTCACCTCGGCCCTGGTTGGTCGCACGACCCTCTTGCTCCGCCCTTGATGACGACGGGCGGGCACGCCTTTCTTCCCCGACCCAAGCACATGTTCAATGGTGGTTTTGGAGGGGATGTAATATTGGCAATCGAGGCTTGGTCATGACAAAAGGGGAAATGGAGGTTTTTGGGAATGGGAATGAAGAATGAAGGGACTCTATCTTATTTGACTGGTGCAATGGAGTGTCATTTTAATGGAAGACAAAGCCTTAACCTAATACACAGAATAAGGAAATAAACTACTGAACAGGGATATTATAGTGTCCTTCAATGTATGCTTTATGGAATTAACTACCGGAACGCCCTTTGACCTTTATACACACTGGAGCAAGGAGGGCTCAGACTAAAACAATAATTCACAACCATTTACTGTACAATACAACACAATCAAAAAAAACTCAATCCTCATATCCGCAACAGTATATAGGATTTTGTCGGACCCCAAAGTCGGACCAAATGGACCCCAAAGACCGAAAATTTTGGTAAGACCCAAAGACCCAAAAGACCATAAGACCTCAAGGACACAGAAGACCCTAAAGACCCAATAGACCCTAAACACCCAAAATACCCAAAGACCCAAAATACAATGTAGACTGTTAAAGACACAAAAGACCCCAAAGACCCAAAAGACAGAAAAGTCATTGAAAACCCAATTGACCCCAATCACCCAAAAGACCACAAAAACCCAAAAGACACTGAAGACCCCAAATTCCCCAAAGACCCATAAATACCCCGAAGACCGAAAATAATGAAAAGACCCCAAGACCCTTTAATACCCAAAAGACGCCAAAGACCCAAAATACACCAAATACCCTTAAATACCCCAAAGACCACAAATACCTAAAAAAAAACCCAAAGACCCTTAAACATCCAGAAGACCCCAAATACCCCATATACCCCAAATACCTCAAAGGCCCAAAATACCCCAAAGGCCCAAAATACCCAAAAGACCCTTAAATATCCAGAAGATCCAAAAGACCCAAAATACCCCAAAGACCACAAGACCCTTAAAGACCCAAAATACAACAAAAAACCCAAAAGGCCCTGAAGATCCAAAATTCCCCAAATACCCATAAAGACACCGAATACCCAAAGACTGAAAAGACCCAAGACCATTAAAGACCCAAAATACCCAGAAAACCCAAAAGACACTGAAGACTCTTAAATACCAAAAAGACCACAAAAACTCAAAAGACACTGAAGACCCCAAATTCCCCAAAGACCCATAAATACCCCGAAGACCCAAAAGACTGAAAAGACCCCAAGACCTCAAAATACCCCAAAATACAGAAAAGTCATTGAAAACCCAATTGACCCCAAATACCCAAAATACCCCGAAGACCCAAAAGACCCAGAAGACTCTTAATTACCCAAAATACCACAAAAACCCAAAAGACACTGAAGACCCCAAATTCTCCAAAGACCAATAAATACCCCGAAGACCCAAAAGACTGAAAGGACCACAAGACCCTTTAAGACCCAAAAGATGCCAAAGACCCAAAATACACCAAATACCCTTAAATACCCAAAATACCACGAATACCTAAAAAAAAACAAAGACCGTTAAATATCCAGAAGACCCAAAAGACCCAAAAGACCCTTAAATATACAGAAGACCCAAAAGACCCAAAATACCCCAAAGACAGCAAAACCTTTAAAGACCCCAAATACAACAAAAACCCAAAAGGCCCTGAAGACCCAAAATTCCCCAAAGACCCATAAAGACACCGAAGACCCAAAACACTGAAAAGACCCCAAGACCCTTAAAATCCACAAAGACCCCAAAGACCCAAAACACCTAAAAGACCCCAAGACCCTTAAAGTCCCAAAATACCACCAAGACCCAAAAGACCCAAAAGACCCCAAAGACCCAAAAGACCCTGAAGATCCAAAGACCCTTAAATACCCAGAATACCCTTAAATACCTCAAGGACCCAAAATATCTCAAAGACCCTTAAAGACCCCGAAGACGAAAAAGACCCCAAAGACACAAAAACCCAAAAGACCCCAAAGACCAAAAATACCCCAAAGACTCAAAATACACCAAAGACCCAAAACACCAAAAAGACCACGAAGACCCCAGAGACACAAAATATTCCAAAGACCAAAAAAAATTCGAAAAGACCCAGAAGACCAAAAAGTCCCTGAAAACCCAAAATACCCTGAAGACCCTTAACGACCCACAGAACCAAACAATCCAAAACACCAAAAAGACCCCAAACCCCGAGGCCCCAGTGAAACCCAAAGACTCAAATTACTTCAAAGACCCAAATACCTAGATGACTGAAAAGATCCGAGGACCCCAAAGATGCAGAGGACCCAAAGGACTCAAATGACCTAAAATACCCCAAAGACCCAAATGAACCAGAATATCCCAAGGATGCAAAAGAGCTGGAGTACCCAAAAGACCCAAATTAACCAGAGGACCCAAAAGACCCTTAGGACTCTGAAGACCCAAATGAAGAGTAATTATGACTCTTACATTGGAATTGTAGACAGTGGCTTGCAAACCGAGCCTCAAGGTCAGTGTACAGAAGCGGTTTTTAAATTTTATTACAATAAATACACGGTGGAGGGAAGTGAAATTCGCTTAACGTGATGTGCAAAGTGCACAGAGTAAAATGAGTGTTCATTTACGTCAGCAGGATATCTAATAAATAAAGAAGATATAAGCACACCTGACACTGGGCCCAGGCTTCAGACTTTGGCACGCTCATGTGGCTGCATCGTCAAATAAACTGTTCCAACCCGTCATTTTTGACAGACTTTATACTAGTACTAGCGGGGTCACCCGTGGGAATCCCACGGGCATGGATGTGTGTGACATTTCGACATATTGAGTTATATGCTGCACATTCATTTTTACAAAATGGTTACTGGCAAGTCATCAGATCCAGAAATGGTGTGAATTTAGTTATTTCACATAATATGTGACCCCTCACTCCTCTCCACCTGACACTCTCCTGTCTCCACCTGACACTCTCCTGTCTCCACCTGACACTCTCCTCTCTCCACCTAGCACTCCTCTCCTCTCCAAACCCTCACATCCCTCTCCTTTCCAATCCCTCACCTCTCCAATCCCTCACACTCCTCTCCTCTGCAATCCTTCACACGCCTCTCCAATCGCGCCTCACACTCCTCTCCAATCGCGCCTCACACTCCTCTCCAATCGCGCCTCACACTCCTCTCCAATCGTGCCTCACACTCCTCTCCAATCGTGCCTCACACTCCCCTCCAATCACTCCTCTCCAATCGTGCCTCACACTCCTCTCCAATCACGCCTCACACTCCTCTCCAATCGTGCCTCACACTCCTCTCCAATCGCGCCTCACACTCCTCTCCAATCGCGCCTCACTCGCCTCTCCAATCGGCTTTCCCCGTCTCGTTTCTCTCCTTTTTCTCCCGTCTCGTTCTTTTTCTTGCTCCAAATCGGCCCGTCGGAATCGGAAATCGGCCCGTCTCGCCCGTCGGAATCGGAAATCGGCCCGTCTTGCTTTTGTGCTTGTGCGTAAATAAATTGTGTTCATGACACCATTTCTGGTGTTGGGCTAGCGGCTAGGGTGCCGGCTTAGGATCCTGGGTTCGAATCTCGGTCGATCGCCGAATTAATGCCAGGGGGGTTGACTCAGCCTGTCATCCTTCCGAGGTCGGCTAATTGAGTACCAGTTCACTGGTAATTCCCTGTTTGTCGTTGAAGGCGGCAAAAAGGGTTGGCGTCAGGAAGGGCATCCGGCCGTAAAACATTGCTTCAAAAAGGGGACAAAAAAACAACAACTACCACGGTCCCCGAAAAGGCCAACCCCCGCTTTGCGGGGAAAAATGGCCTCTAAACGGTGGTTTTTACACCATTTCTGGATCTGATGACTTGCCAGTAACCATTTTGTAAAAATGAATGTGCAGCATCTAACTCAATATGTCGAAATGTCACACACATCCATGCCCGTGGGATTCCCACGGGTGACCCCGCAAGTTTGCATTGACGTTCGTCGATGGACTCGTTCGCCCGTCTCATTCGTTTTCTTGCTGCATCCTGTTCAAGTCTGCGTTCTTCATCGATCGTCTCATTCATTTTGGAAATAGAAGTTTCCACGCAGCGCATGAATTGTCACGATCCTCAAGAGGAATTTGTCTCGTAATCATCAAATGATAAATGGCAAGTAAATTATATTGTGGAAAATTAAAGATTTCAAATAAACCTATTTAAAGTGTATTCGCACATAACTAATTTTAAAAAACGAAGAAATATCTCTCGGTAATTTCCTGAAACATATTTTACTTCCGGCTAATAATGTTGAATTAAATAAAAACGAAGAAATATATGTCGGCATCATTGTTGACGTTTTTGTGACGACTGTCATCAAACGAAAAAGTAATATATCTTAACGGAAAAGCAAAAGCGAATTTTTAATATATATCGACACGTTGCCGTCGGTGTCATGTTGGGCGGTGTATGATACACCATGACGCGATTTTTAAAAATATATCTCTGCATTTTCCCGCGTGTGTGGAATGTTCTCAATTATTGCTGACACCGAGTCCAAAACCATCGATAAAAATGAAATCATATGGTGAGTTAGATTGGAGATAAAGGCGTGAGAGAGACTCAATGGCCTTGAAGTTGAAGTTACAGGCGTTTGAGAATTCATTTCGTTCTATAAACGGCAACTTTCATTGGATTTCCTTCCCGTTTTTTTTCAACCGAGTCGAAAACTATGTTAGCGACTGTGAAAAATGAAATGATATATCGAATTTTTAATATGTATCGACACGTTGCCGTCGGTGTCATGTTAGGCGGTGTATGATACACCATGACGCGATTTTAAAAAATATATCTGCATTTTCCCGCGTGTGTGGAATGTTCTCAATTATTGCTGACACCGACTCTAAAACCATCGATAAAAATGAAATCATATGGTGAGTTAGATTGGAGATAAAGGCGTGAGAGAGACTCAATGGCCTTGAAGTTACAGGCATTTGAGAATTCATTTCGTTCTATAAACGGCAACTTTCATCGGATTTTCTTCTCGTTTTTTTTCAACCGAGTCTAAAACTATGTTAGCGACTGTGAAAAATGAAATGATATATCGAATTTAAAATAGATATCGACACATTGCCGTCGGTGTCATGTTGGGCGGTGTATGATACACCATGACGCGATTTTAAAAAATATATCTCTGCATTTTCCCGCGTGTGTGGAATGTTTGTGGAAAATTAAAGATTTCAAATAAACCTATTTAAAGTGTATGCGCACATAACTAATAAAAAAAACGAAGAAATATCTCTCGGTAATTTCCTGAAACATATTTTACTTCCGGCTAATATGTTGAATGAAATAAAAACGAAGAAATATATGTCGGCATCATTGTTGACGTTTTTGTGACGACTATCATCAAACGAAATAGTAATATATCATAACGGAAAAGCAAAAGCGAATTTTTAATATATATCGACACATTGCCGGCGGTGTCATGTTGGGCGGTGTATGATACACCATGACGCGATTTTAAAAAATATATCTCTGCATTTTCCCGCGTGTGTGGATTGTTCTCAATTATTGCTGACACCGAGTCTAAAAGTAAAACCATCGATAAAAATGAAATCATATGGTGAGTTAGATTGGAGATAAAGGCGTGAGAGAGACTCAATGGCCTTGAAGTTACAGGCCTTTGAGAATTCATTTCGTTCTATAAACGGCAACTTTCATCGGATTTTCTTCCCGTTTTTTTTCAACCGAGTCTAAAACTATGTTAGCGACTGTGAAAAATGAAATGATTTATCGAATTTGATTTGAAATAAAACTGGGGGAGAGCAAGACACCACGGGCCTACAAAACAGGACTCAAAGCTATGCGAGTTAATAAAATGGTGGATATTTGTTTATAGCCACTCCCAGAATGGGTGGAGCTATGGGTGGAGCTACTCTGCAAACCGAGTAAGCCACACCCCGGACAGACACCCAACAGATAGACAGACAGACAGACAGAATCATCTACGGCTATTATAATATAGATATATATAACCCTATTTGTGAATGTCTGTTTGTTCGGTTGTGCCTCATGGACATAAGGGTGTGACTTAGAGAGGGAAGAGGGCGTCCATGGGGGTAACTTTTCAGACAAAAAAACATGGGCACATCAGATTTAGACTCAGGGCGTGCCCAAGGGCGTGGCAGTGGGCGTGGCTTCCTCTGACTATAAAAAGCCCACTGCACTCACATAACTGACTATTTATTTTCCGGGCAACGCCGGGTAACTCGTATATACATACATAAACATATACAAATATACATACATAAATAAATATATAGGAAAAATAGGGGAAAAAATAGGAAAAACAAACAAACCGTGATTTCACAGAACATGGCCGCGAAAAGAAAAAAACCTGCGAATTGACGGGACACGTTTCCACAAACATAGAAACACATCGTATTTTATCACCCGCGAATACGCGGGATTCCGCAAATAGCAGGGTCCGACTGTATATATATATATATATACACACATAAAAGAAAGTTTTTGTTTGTTTGTTTGTTTGGTCTGCATGCGCTAATCTCCTGAACGGTGAAAGATAGGAGGAAACCTCTGAAACAAAAAATGTCGGGACGGGCCCCGGGAAGGTTATAGGCGAGGTGGCGAGGCCGGTCGAGGCCGCCTCGGCCGGGCTGGACCCATTTCGTAATTAAAAGCTGAGCTGAATTATAGTAGTCAATCTTCTATGGCCGCGAGTAAAAGTTGAATTATAGTAGTAAATTCATTCAAAAAGAACCCAGGCAACGCCGGGTGCTTTCGGCTAGTGTGTGTGTGTGTGTATATATATATATCTATATTATAATAGCCGTAGATGATTCTGTCTGTCTGTCTGTCTATCTGTTGGGTGTCTGTCCGGGGTGTGGCTTACTCGGTTTGCAGAGTAGCTCCACCCATAGCTCCACCCATTCTGGGAGTGGCTATAAACAAATATCCACCATTTTATTAACTCGCATAGCTTTGAGTCCTGTTTTGTAGGCCCGTGGTGTCTTGCTCTCCCCCAGTTTTATTTCAAATCAAATTCGATAAATCATTTCATTTTTCACAGTCGCTAACATAGTTTTAGACTCGGTTGAAAAAAAACGGGAAGAAAATCCGATGAAAGTTGCCGTTTATAGAACGAAATGAATTCTCAAAGGCCTGTAACTTCAAGGCCATTGAGTCTCTCTCACGCCTTTATCTCCAATCTAACTCACCATATGATTTCATTTTTATCGATGGTTTTACTTTTAGACTCGGTGTCAGCAATAATTGAGAACAATCCACACACGCGGGAAAATGCAGAGATATATTTTTTAAAATCGCGTCATGGTGTATCATACACCGCCCAACATGACACCACCGGCAATGTGTCGATATATATTAAAAATTCGCTTTTGCTTTTCCGTTATGATATATTACTATTTCGTTTGATGATAGTCGTCACAAAAACGTCAACAATGATGCCGACATATATTTCTTCGTTTTTATTTCATTCAACATATTAGCCGGAAGTAAAATATGTTTCAGGAAATTACCGAGAGATATTTCTTCGTTTTTTTTATTAGTTATGTGCGCATACACTTTAAATAGGTTTATTTGAAATCTTTAATTTTCCACAAACATTCCACACACGCGGGAAAATGCAGATATATTTTTTAAAATCGCGTCATGGTGTATCATACACCGCCCAACATGACACCGACGGCAATGTGTCGATATCTATTTTAAATTCGATATATCATTTCATTTTTCACAGTCGCTAACATAGTTTTAGACTCGGTTGAAAAAAAACGAGAAGAAAATCCGATGAAAGTTGCCGTTTATAGAACGAAATGAATTCTCAAATGCCTGTAACTTCAAGGCCATTGAGTCTCTCTCACGCCTTTATCTCCAATCTAACTCACCATATGATTTCATTTTTATCGATGGTTTTAGAGTCGGTGTCAGCAATAATTGAGAACATTCCACACACGCGGGAAAATGCAGATATATTTTTTAAAATCGCGTCATGGTGTATCATACACCGCCTAACATGACACCGACGGCAACGTGTCGATACATATTAAAAATTCGATATATCATTTCATTTTTCACAGTCGCTAACATAGTTTTCGACTCGGTTGAAAAAAAACGGGAAGGAAATCCAATGAAAGTTGCCGTTTATAGAACGAAATGAATTCTCAAACGCCTGTAACTTCAACTTCAAGGCCATTGAGTCTCTCTCACGCCTTTATCTCCAATCTAACTCACCATATGATTTCATTTTTATCGATGGTTTTGGACTCGGTGTCAGCAATAATTGAGAACATTCCACACACGCGGGAAAATGCAGAGATATATTTTTAAAAATCGCGTCATGGTGTATCATACACCGCCCAACATGACACCGACGGCAACGTGTCGATATATATTAAAAATTCGCTTTTGCTTTTCCGTTAAGATATATTACTTTTTCGTTTGATGACAGTCGTCACAAAAACGTCAACAATGATGCCGACATATATTTCTTCGTTTTTATTTAATTCAACATTATTAGCCGGAAGTAAAATATGTTTCAGGAAATTACCGAGAGATATTTCTTCGTTTTTTAAAATTAGTTATGTGCGAATACACTTTAAATAGGTTTATTTGAAATCTTTAATTTTCCACAATATAATTTACTTGCCATTTATCATTTGATGATTACGAGACAAATTCCTCTTGAGGATCGTGACAATTCATGCGCTGCGTGGAAACTTCTATTTCCAAAATGAATGAGACGATCGATGAAGAACGCAGACTTGAACAGGATGCAGCAAGAAAACGAATGAGACGGGCGAACGAGTCCATCGACGAACGTCAATGCAAACTTGCGGGGTCACCCGTGGGAATCCCACGGGCATGGATGTGTGTGACATTTCGACATATTGAGTTAGATGCTGCACATTCATTTTTACAAAATGTTTACTGGCAAGTCATCAGATCCAGAAATGGTGTAAAAACCACCGTTTAGAGGCCATTTTTCCCCGCAAAGCGGGCGTTGGCCTTTTCGGGGACCGTGGTAGTTGTTGTTTTTTTGTCCCCTTTTTGAAGCAATGTTTTACGGCCGGATGCCCTTCCTGACGCCAACCCTTTTTGCCGCCTTCAACGACAAACAGGGAATTACCAGTGAACTGGTACTCAATTAGCCGACCTCGGAAGGATGACAGGCTGAGTCAACCCCCCTGGCATTAATTCGGCGATCGACCGAGATTCGAACCCAGGATCCTAAGCCGGCACCCTAGCCGCTAGCCCAACACCAGAAATGGTGTCATGAACACAATTTATTTACGCACAAGCACAAAAGCAAGACGGGCCGATTTCCGATTCCGACGGGCCGACGGGCGAGACGGGCCGATTTCCGATTCCGACGGGCCGATTTGGAGCAAGAAAAAGAACGAGACGGGAGAAAAAGGAGAGAAACGAGACGGGGAAAGCCGATTGGAGAGGCGAGTGAGGCGCGATTGGAGAGGAGTGTGAGGCGCGATTGGAGAGGAGTGTGAGGCACGATTGGAGAGGAGTGTGAGGCGTGATTGGAGAGGAGTGTGAGGCACGATTGGAGAGGAGTGATTGGAGGGGAGTGTGAGGCACGATTGGAGAGGAGTGTGAGGCACGATTGGAGAGGAGTGTGAGGCGCGATTGGAGAGGAGTGTGAGGCGCGATTGGAGAGGAGTGTGAGGCGCGATTGGAGAGGCGTGTGAAGGATTGCAGAGGAGAGGAGTGTGAGGGATTGGAGAGGTGAGGGATTGGAAAGGAGAGGGATGTGAGGGTTTGGAGAGGAGAGGAGTGCTAGGTGGAGAGAGGAGAGTGTCAGGTGGAGACAGGAGAGTGTCAGGTGGAGACAGGAGAGTGTCAGGTGGAGAGGAGTGAGGGGTCACATATTATGTGAAATAACTAAATTCACACCATTTCTGGATCTGATGACTTGCCAGTAACCATTTTGTAAAAATGAATGTGCAGCATATAACTCAATATGTCGAAATGTCACACACATCCATGCCCGTGGGATTCCCACGGGTGACCCCGCTAGTATATATATATATATATATATATATATATATATATATATATATATATATATATATGTATGTATATATATATATATATATATATATATATATATATATATATATATATATATATATATATATATATATATATAACTGTAAGAAATAGTAGAAACTCCAAAGTACGAGCAGGGCGTCTCATTTGTATTGAATATATAATCGTTAGATTAAATAAGACGCGGACGTAGCTTCAGGACGTCGATCTTTAATTGTCGACAAGCTTTCGACCAACAAAGGTCTTCTTCTGAGTCTACAAAAACAGCAGGCATGTCTTATCAGTCAAGTGTGTATGGTGATGTGTGTGAGATGTGTGATGTGAGTAAAAAATTGCATACAGAAGGAAGAGCCACGCCAAAGTTCACTCACCAGCCCCAAGTTCGACGGAAGTGACCGTGACGGCGTGACGCAAACGGTCACTTCCGTTAGGGTGCGCGTGCATATACAAATATAGAGATATACATACATAAACACACAAGCATATATTCATATCCCATTTATATTCATATAGTATATTTATATATTTATATAAATGACATATAAAGGTAGAATGAATGAATGAATGAATGAATGAATGAATGAATGAATGGGTTACGGTTAACAATTTGATTGGGTTGATGTGGGAACATGCTTTAGTCATCAAAATTTATGCCATGAGGGACTTTTGTCCGAAGTTTGTGTATCCAAAAGGACTCACGTTTCAGAATCGTGGTGTGTGATCGATTTGTGATTGATTCAATGGCAGAGATCTGAATGTCATTTATAGAGTGATCCGGTTGATTAAAGTGTATCGTGTAAGGTAGAGATTTGCCCTGACTGGTGTGGAAGTTATTGATTTCTGACCGGGTGTTATTAAATCGTGTGTAGAGTGTATTTTCAGTTTTTCCAACATATTGTTTGTTGCACTTTTGGCAAGTGATTAGGTATATGACCCATGTAGATTTGCAGTTCATATAGGAGGTGATGGGGAATTTTTGTCCAGTGCTAGAACTACAGAATTTGTTTCCTTCTAGTAAATGTTTGTGAATAATGCATTTGTTTGCTGTGCATTTATAGAAGCCAGGGATCCTAGTTTCTTTGTTGTGGGGCTGTGGGTGCTTTGCTTTTACCAAGAGGTCCCTGAGTGTCCGACCACGTCGAAATGATGTTAGTGGAGGTTGAGGAAATGTGGTGCCGAGTGTTTCTGATTGATGGAGGAGAGGAAGGGCCTTATTCACAATACTTGGCAATTGGGATGAGGTAGCAGAGTAGGTGGTTACCAGTGGGACACGGTTAGTTGCAGGTTTGGGTTTGTAAGTCAGAAGGTCTGCTCTCGGTATGTGTTTTGCTCGGGTTATTGCTTCTTGCACAGAGTGAGGGTCATAGTTTCTTGCAATGAAGTGTGTTTCTAATTGGCAGAGAGAAGTTTCTTCTGCCATTTTTGTTGAGCAAATGCGTCTTACTCTGAGTGCTTGACTGTATGGTATGCTTGCAATTGTATGTTTAGGATGAGATGAAGACGGGAGAAGGTAAGAGTGGGTGTCTGTTGGTTTGGTGTATAGTTCTGTTTCGAGTCTGTTATTTTGAAGCGTGAGTGATGTGTCTAGAAAGTGAACTTCGGACTGTGAGCTGTCGAATGTGAACTTGATGGTCGGATGAATCAAATTTAATTCATTTTGGAATTGTGTGAGACTACGGGGGATTTTGACCAGATGAACTGGATGTCATCAATATAACGTACCCAGGATTGTGTGTTTATGTATGTATATCTCTATATTTGTATATGCACGCGCACCCTAACGGAAGTGACCGTTTGCGTCACGCCGTCACGGTCACTTCCGTCGAACTTGGGGCTGGTGAGTGAACTTTGGCGTGGCTCTTCCTTCTGTATGCAATTTTTTACTCACATCACACATCTCACACACATCACCATACACACTTGACTGATAAGACATGCCTGCTGTTTTTGTAGACTCAGAAGAAGACCTTTGTTGGTCGAAAGCTTGTCGACAATTAAAGATCGACGTCCTGAAGCTACGTCCGCGTCTTATTTAATCTAACGATTATATATATATATATATATATATATATATATATATATCTATATTATAATAGCCGTAGATGATTCTGTCTGTCTGTCTGTCTATCTGTTGGGTGTCTGTCCGGGGTGTGGCTTACTCGGTTTGCAGAGTAGCTCCACCCATAGCTCCACCCATTCTGGGAGTGGCTATAAACAAATATCCACCATTTTATTAACTCGCATAGCTTTGAGTCCTGTTTTGTAGGCCCGTGGTGTCTTGCTCTCCCCCAGTTTTATTTCAAATCAAATTCGATAAATCATTTCATTTTTCACAGTCGCTAACATAGTTTTAGACTCGGTTGAAAAAAAACGGGAAGAAAATCCGATGAAAGTTGCCGTTTATAGAACGAAATGAATTCTCAAAGGCCTGTAACTTCAAGGCCATTGAGTCTCTCTCACGCCTTTATCTCCAATCTAACTCACCATATGATTTCATTTTTATCGATGGTTTTACTTTTAGACTCGGTGTCAGCAATAATTGAGAACAATCCACACACGCGGGAAAATGCAGAGATATATTTTTTAAAATCGCGTCATGGTGTATCATACACCGCCCAACATGACACCGCCGGCAATGTGTCGATATATATTAAAAATTCGCTTTTGCTTTTCCGTTATGATATATTACTATTTCGTTTGATGATAGTCGTCACAAAAACGTCAACAATGATGCCGACATATATTTCTTCGTTTTTATTTCATTCAACATATTAGCCGGAAGTAAAATATGTTTCAGGAAATTACCGAGAGATATTTCTTCGTTTTTTTTATTAGTTATGTGCGCATACACTTTAAATAGGTTTATTTGAAATCTTTAATTTTCCACAAACATTCCACACACGCGGGAATATGCAGAGATATATTTTTTAAAATCGCGTCATGGTGTATCATACACCGCCCAACATGACACCGACGGCAATGTGTCGATATCTATTTTAAATTCGATATATCATTTCATTTTTCACAGTCGCTAACATAGTTTTAGACTCGGTTGAAAAAAAACGAGAAGAAAATCCGATGAAAGTTGCCGTTTATAGAACGAAATGAATTCTCAAATGCCTGTAACTTCAAGGCCATTGAGTCTCTCTCACGCCTTTATCTCCAATCTAACTCACCATATGATTTCATTTTTATCGATGGTTTTAGAGTCGGTGTCAGCAATAATTGAGAACATTCCACACACGCGGGAAAATGCAGATATATTTTTTAAAATCGCGTCATGGTGTATCATACACCGCCTAACATGACACCGACGGCAACGTGTCGATACATATTAAAAATTCGATATATCATTTCATTTTTCACAGTCGCTAACATAGTTTTCGACTCGGTTGAAAAAAAACGGGAAGGAAATCCAATGAAAGTTGCCGTTTATAGAACGAAATGAATTCTCAAACGCCTGTAACTTCAACTTCAAGGCCATTGAGTCTCTCTCACGCCTTTATCTCCAATCTAACTCACCATATGATTTCATTTTTATCGATGGTTTTGGACTCGGTGTCAGCAATAATTGAGAACATTCCACACACGCGGGAAAATGCAGAGATATATTTTTAAAAATCGCGTCATGGTGTATCATACACCGCCCAACATGACACCGACGGCAACGTGTCGATATATATTAAAAATTCGCTTTTGCTTTTCCGTTAAGATATATTACTTTTTCGTTTGATGACAGTCGTCACAAAAACGTCAACAATGATGCCGACATATATTTCTTCGTTTTTATTTAATTCAACATTATTAGCCGGAAGTAAAATATGTTTCAGGAAATTACCGAGAGATATTTCTTCGTTTTTTAAAATTAGTTATGTGCGAATACACTTTAAATAGGTTTATTTGAAATCTTTAATTTTCCACAATATAATTTACTTGCCATTTATCATTTGATGATTACGAGACAAATTCCTCTTGAGGATCGTGACAATTCATGCGTTGCGTGGAAACTTCTATTTCCAAAATGAATGAGACGATCGATGAAGAACGCAGACTTGAACAGGATGCAGCAAGAAAACGAATGAGACGGGCGAACGAGTCCATCGACGAACGTCAATGCAAACTTGCGGGGTCACCCGTGGGAATCCCACGGGCATGGATGTGTGTGACATTTCGACATATTGAGTTAGATGCTGCACATTCATTTTTACAAAATGGTTACTGGCAAGTCATCAGATCCAGAAATGGTGTAAAAACCACCGTTTAGAAGCCATTTTTCCCCGCAAAGCGGGGGTTGGCCTTTTCGGGGACCGTGGTAGTTGTTGTTTTTTTGTCCCCTTTTTGAAGCAATGTTTTACGGCCGGATGCCCTTCCTGACGCCAACCCTTTTTGCCGCCTTCAACGACAAACAGGGAATTACCAGTGAACTGGTACTCAATTAGCCGACCTCGGAAGGATGACAGGCTGAGTCAACCCCCCTGGCATTAATTCGGCGATCGACCGAGATTCGAACCCAGGATCCTAAGCCGGCACCCTAGCCGCTAGCCCAACACCAGAAATGGTGTCATGAACACAATTTATTTACGCACAAGCACAAAAGCAAGACGGGCCGATTTCCGATTCCGACGGGCCGACGGGCGAGACGGGCCGATTTCCGATTCCGACGGGCCGATTTGGCGCAAGAAAAAGAACGAGACGGGAGAAAAAGGAGAGAAATGAGACGGGGAAAGCCGATTGGAGAGGCGAGTGAGGCGCGATTGGAGAGGAGTGTGAGGCGCGATTGGAGAGGAGTGTGAGGCACGATTGGAGAGGAGTGTGAGGGGTGATTGGAGAGGAGTGTGAGGCACGATTGGAGAGGAGTGATTGGAGGGGAGTGTGAGGCACGATTGGAGAGGAGTGTGAGGCACGATTGGAGAGGAGTGTGAGGCGCGATTGGAGAGGAGTGTGAGGCGCGATTGGAGAGGAGTGTGAGGCGCGATTGGAGAGGCGTGTGAAGGATTGCAGAGGAGAGGAGTGTGAGGGATTGGAGAGGTGAGGGATTGGAAAGGAGAGGGATGTGAGGGTTTGGAGAGGAGAGGAGTGCTAGGTGGAGAGAGGAGAGTGTCAGGTGGAGACAGGAGAGTGTCAGGTGGAGACAGGAGAGTGTCAGGTGGAGAGGAGTGAGGGGTCACATATTATGTGAAATAACTAAATTCACACCATTTCTGGATCTGATGACTTGCCAGTAACCATTTTGTAAAAATGAATGTGCAGCATATAACTCAATATGTCGAAATGTCACACACATCCATGCCCGTGGGATTCCCACGGGTGACCCCGCTAGTATATATATATATATATATATATATATATATATATATATATAATTATATATATATATATATATATATATATATATATATATAATTATATATATATATATATATATATATATATAATTATATATATATATATATATATATATATATATATATAATTATATATATATATATATATATATATATATATATATATATATATATATATATATGTATGTATATATATATATATATATATATATATATATATATATATATATATATATATATATGTATGTATATATATATATATATATATATATATATATATATATATATATATATATATATATATATATATATATATATATATATATATTGTTACGTGCTCCTCCCCAGACCCCGGTCATGGTGTACCTCCGAGCCCCGAGAGGAGTCACGGCAGAAAAAATGTGTTATTCTGTATGTCAAAGATCAATGGTGAAGCCACACCAATTGTTACCAACAAACAAATATTGTATTAAGATCACACAAGAATAACAGTACAACAACAATAGTAATCACTTGTGCAACCAATATATATTTCCTATGATGGTACCATCAGGTTCCTACAATATAACTCACTGTGCTCCAAGTGAGCGAAAAGAAGAACATTCCCTAATGTCTCTATTCCGGCATCAAGCCCAAGTCGATCCGCTCCAGCGATCGTCAGAACGATGTCCAATCGAGACCAGAATCCGTTCGGATGACAGTCCCAGTCACGCGGCCAAAGCTGCGCAAAGGTGCCCTCAAGGCAACAGGGAAATCCAAAGGCGCCCTCCAGGCGACTGGGAAATCACACCCTCGGGTATGGACGTTTCCCGGCTCCAAACCGGCGAACCGCAGATTTACCTTCAAAATCCATGTTACACACACACACACACCAGATAAACGTCTGGATGTGGTGAAAATGGTTGAAGCGAAGCGAAAAACCTTGCGCGATGCGCAAAGCGCGCGAGTCAAGATGGCCGACGGCCTGTTCTCGAGGCGTAACGGCACGACGATGATTCTCCTCGGAATCAACCACCAAAACCTGACACGCAGGTTGATCTGTCACAGCGATAACAACTCTGTCGCAAGAATCCCTTTCCCGGGAAAACCGAAGTTCGCTAGTGACCTCCGTTCATCAACGTTTGCTCCAGACCTCGAAGCAGCAAGGCTTCTTCCCCGACTCACTCGCTCCGCCTTCTCCTCTTCCTCTTCGTCGTCGTCCGGTTCCGGTTTCATTTAAAACATTAACTTTTTTACCTTTTGAAAATAGTAATATCTATTTCCCTTAAACGACAACAATAATAGTACATGGAATCAAAAATGTTTACAGTGGATGAAAACCACAACAACGGAAGTGACGAATCTGTAACACTTCCCTCCCTCAAGAAAGAAAGTTTTCACTATGTTCAAACTTTCTTTGCAGGCAAAAACTCTTTTAACAAACAAAAGTAAAACTCACACCCAAATCATCAATTCCTGTGAGCAACGATAATTAATATTTCCCCAAAATAAAGCAACAAAACTTCCAAACAACCTACAGAAATTTCCAAAGTTAGTTCACTCTGGACAAAGCATCAGCAACGACATTGTCCCTGCCCTTTATATGCTCAATTTCCAAGTTAAACTCCTGCAAAGCCAAACTCCATCTCATCAACCTCTGGTTTTTATTTTCATTTTTTTAATGAAGGTAAAGGGGTTGTGATCAGTGAATCCAAAGCAAAGCAAATCTATAGCACTTTTTGAAGGAGGCCGAGCTGAGAGCCAGGTTTCATGGTGGTTGGGTGGTGAGGCCTGGAAGTATTCACTGCATAGATGCATTTAGGAACGT
Source organism: Myxine glutinosa (assembly GCF_964187855.1). Classification (NCBI taxonomy): domain Eukaryota; kingdom Metazoa; phylum Chordata; class Myxini; order Myxiniformes; family Myxinidae; genus Myxine; species Myxine glutinosa. The sequence continues at coordinate 115,143,036 of NC_136266.1, read as the reverse complement.
GGAGTTCACGGGTTAATCCGTGTAGGAATTTTGGCTCGGCTGCTCCTGAGCACTCAGTGCTTCCAACTCTTCTCTTGATCATAAAAATCATAATCACAGTTGTAGAGTCGGGTGCTGTAGTCACGTGAGTAGCGGTCCCCATTTTGGCTACCACCGTAATAGTCATCCGTCGAGAGTTGCCAAAACTGCGCTGCTGCTGCTGGGAGCCTCTGTAGTAATCACGACTGCGGCCGCCACCAAAATTACTACTCCCACCCCGGGAGCCATAGCCACCCCTGAAACTACCTCCACGTTTTCCTCCTCTGTAGCCCCCTCGACACCCATGGCCTGCCTTCTATACTGTTATGGTCCGACCATCCAAATCCTTGCCATTCAAATCCTTTTCGGCATCTTTGGCATCCTTTGTGTTTTCAAACGTGACAAAGCCAAACCCTCTCGACTTTTGCGTCTCCCTGTCTTTTATCAGCAGCACTTCCAAGAGTGGTCCATATTTGCCAAAGATAGAGTCCAGAACATCTTCACTTGTGTCAAAGTTCAGTCCACCTACAAAGAGCTTGCCAACATTGCCTCCATCCATGACTTGTGTGTGCTGACACTTAGTTTCAGGGTACTCGACAAGACGTGCCTGTGCAAAGCGTGACGTCAGTACCTTCTCCTTCTCTTCAGAGCGCTTCCTACCCATAGCACGAGTCGCGGCACAGGATGGAAAGACACCCGGAATCTCCTGCTCTAACTGTGCGGTGTTATTTTCCATACTAGGCTTTTCAACAAACATCGGATTACCAGAAACTTGACCACCGGCCAAATCATTCCCGATAACAAAAGATATTCCCTCTACAGGAAGAGTGGCTTGTAAACCTACGGTGACTGGTCCTGACACCAAATCAGACTTCAAATGGATGACATGAAGTGGAGCTTTAACGTAGCCACCAACCCCCTGTAAAAGAACACTAACACCAGTTGCCGTCCTCTCTGACAATGGCAAAATGCCTTCAAGCATCAAAGATTGATGTGCTCCTGTGTCCCTCAATACCCTAACAGGTCTCTGGTTCGTTAAGTCTCCATCCAGTGACACAAACCCCTCTGAAATAAAAGGTCAAAGGCCAAAGATCAATGGTGAAGCCACACCAATTGTTACCAACAAACAAATATTGTATTAAGATCACACAAGAATAACAGTACAACAACAATAGTAATCACTTGTACAACCAATATATATTTCCTATGGTGGTACCATCAGGTCCGTACAATATAACTCACTGTGCTCCAAGTGAGCGAAAAGAAGAACATTCCCCAATGTCTCTATTCCTGCATCAAGCCCAAGTCGATCTGCTCCAGCGATCGTCAGAACGATGTCCAATCGAGACCAGAATCCCGTTCGGATGACAGTCACAGTCACGCGGCCAAAGGTGCGCAAAGGTGCCCTCAAGGCGACGGGGATATCCAAAGGCGCCCTCCAGGCGACTGGGAAATCACACCATCGGGTATGGACGTTTCCCGGCTCCAAACCGGCGAACCGCAGATTTACCTTCAAAATCCACGTTACACACACACACACACACACACCAGATACACGTCTGGATGCGGTGAAAATGGTTGAAGCGAAGTGAAAAACCTTGCGCGATGCGCAAAGCGCACGAGTCAAAATGGCCAACAGCCCGTTCTCGAGGAATAACGGCACGACGATGATTCTCCTCGGAATCAACCGCTTGATCTGTCACAGCGATAACAACTCTGTCACAAGAATCCCTTTCCCGGGAAACCTGAAGTTCGCTAGTGACCTCCGTTCATCAACGTTTGCTCCAGACCTCGAAGCAGCTAGGCTTCTTCCCCGACTCACTCTCCTCCTCCTCTTCCGCTTCGTCGTTGTCCGGTTCCGGTTTCATTTAAAACATTAACTTTTTTACCTTTTGAAAATAGTAATATCTATTTCCCTTAAACGACAACAATAATAGTACATGGAATCAAAAATGTTTACAGTGGATGAAAACCACAACAACGGAAGTGCCGAATCCATAACAATATATATATATATATATATATATATATATATATATGTATATATATATATATATATATATATATATATATATATATATATATATATATATATATATGTATATACTGTATATATATATATATATATATATATATATATATTTTTTTTTTTCAGTTTACAGTGTATCAAATGTTTGTATCATGAGCTTCTTCATGAGCAGCAAATGTGAGAACACAATGTAACCCAAAGGAATTTAATCTTTTCTTTCCAAGCGGAGAGGTAAGAGGGACACCAAACCAATAATCTAACTACTCAGGCCATGCCATCTTCTAAAGTCTGAACCATCATTGCCTCATCCTCAGTTCCTTCACCAACAATGTCAAAACGTAACCAGACTGTGTAATTCCCACTGTTCCAAGTAAGCTCACCGGTAGTCATTGCCATAATGTGCGAGAAGGATTGTCCCTGCTGGTGTTATTACAACAGGTATGTAGCAGACACATTGAAAGCAATAATCGACTGAAAGCGACTGAAAATAATGGACTGAAAGCAATAATCTTCACACATGTGCAATGCAAAATATAGCTTTCCAACCCTGCTCATAAGGCTATCAGTGGTGGATTTGCAAGATCTGATTGACTTGGTTTTCAGATAGGCCAAAAAAAACAATTTGGTGCCATGGCCTCTGAAACATGTTTAGGGCACTCTGGTACATCAGAAACACTTCTAACAACTTCCAAGTCCAATCCACAACATCCCATGAAGGGTCATAAGCATTTTCCCATTACTATCTTTACTTTTCATCACAACGCCATGCACTTAATCCAATTCACCGATTTCTGTACATGTTACAATCTCCTGCCATATTGGATGCATATCATCAACATTAAAAATGGGAAGGAACATTGGCCTGTTGTTATACAACGGATGGACAATTTCCCAGGAGAAACGGCCGAGACTCGTGTAACGCATCACCCAAAAAACAAAGGATAGTTGACCCTATAGGTTATACAATGATATTGTTGCGGATATGGCATTTTGGCCTCCATATCCGCTTGTAAATATTCCCCTATTTCCCCAATACTCCCCAACTATCCCCAATCCCCCATTCCCTAGTCCCATTGCCTGTAAATAACACTCTGTAGAACCGACCTTCCCCTTTTTCCCCCATTAAATGTCGTGCCCAGGTCCACCGCATCTCACGTAGACAACTTTCGGACATCTTGCTAGTTATTCTTAGTCTATGTCAGTTAAGGACTCGTTTCCATTAATTCTGACTCTTCGTTGCACCAGAATGTGATCGTATGGCACCAGTAGTGAGTTTAGGACCTCCCCTTACCTCCTCCCATCTTCCCCATGAAACAACAACTACAACAACAACAACAACAACAACTACAACAACAGAGGGGCGTGGCGCGGCGTGCGGGGAGTGTGCGTCCTCACTCCGGCTCGGTTAGCCGCCATTACCCATGTGCGCCGATGGGGTTACCAAGAAGGGGCTGCCTGTCGGCCCCTCGTCAAGGGCGGAGCCGGTAACCCCCCCGCACGCACCCAATGAGAAGCAACGGGCCAATTCCATCTGGGGCGGAGCTAACGAGCCGAGGGCGTGTCACTCCCCGCCGGATATACGCAGCGACTTACCGGACGTGACGTGAGATGCGCCCCCAGCTTGAAGAAGACAAGTCACCACCTCCGAGCGCTGAGTGAGACCTCCCGCCTCTTTGGACCGGACCGGGTCGATTCTGTCCTTGAGCCAAGAGTGCACCTTGAGCCATCGACTACCCGCTTTCCTTGCCATCAATCCCCGTGTGAGTCAGTCTTTGTCCTGTTTATCTGTCGTCTGTCGGGGCTATTATAAGACCGTGTTTAAGTGCCTATCTTCCTATGCTGTCCCTCTCATTCCTGTAATCTAACCTTCCGCCATAATATAACCTCCTCCGGAGGTCTTGAGAACTGAACCCTTGGTGTCGTGTCATTTTAATCCCAGCCGTTGTGACCTTTTCCTTCATTGACCTAGCATAGCGCGACTCGGCCAAGGTTCGAGTATAATCGGGTAACTTGTGCGGACACGGCGGCCATTCCGCTCGGCCCACCATAACATCAAAGTCGTGTCTGTAACAATTGGTGTCAGGAGTGGGATTCGGACCTGGGACTAAATTTATTAGGCCCAAATTTTGGAACACCAATTGTACCACTAGGGTAACAATTGGTGTTGGGGAGGTAGAATTCGATCCGGAGCGCGTTTCCCGCGCGCGAAATTATAACGGCGAAATTTGATTTTGTTTTACGGAAATAAAAACCCGAATTTTGAAAGTCGCGCTATGGCGGATCAAGACAGCTGGGTTCCGGTAGAGGAGAGTGAGGCAGGGTCGGTCCAGGACCAAATTGAGGGACGGGAGGAGAGCGAAGCAGGGAGGGTGGCAGGGTCGCAAAATAGCGTTGTCGTGCACGAGGTGGCCACGGCATCCACGCCCGCGATCGTAGTAGCGCCCCCGGTGGATTTGAACTTGTTTTTAATACAAATGAAGGCCCTTATGGCCCAGAATTGTGAGCAAATGAGGGCTGATAGAAAGCGATTGGGTGAGCGATTGAGTGAGCGATTGGAGGGCCAAATAGGGGTAATAAGGGACGAAGCGAGGGCTCAGAGTGAGCAAATGGGGGTAATGGGAAACCAAATGGGGGTAATGGGAAACCAAATGGGGGTAATGAGGGATGAAGCGAGGGGTACCGGTGAGGGGTTAGACAATAATTTTAAGGGATTAGACAAGAAATTTGGGAAGTTAGACGACAAATTTGAGGGGTTAGACAATAATTTTAAGGGATTAGACAAGAAATTTGGGAAGTTAGACGACAAATTTGAGGGGTTAGACAACGGGATAAAAGAGGTGAAAATGGGTTAATGGGGGTAGAAAATAGAATGGCTGCCCAGGAGAATCAGATAGAGGGAGTGAAAAATGGGTTAGAGGGGTTAGAAAACAGGATGGAAGGCAAATTGAGGGACATGAGGGACCAAGCGGAAAGGGAAGTTAACCAAATGGGGCAGCAGATAGAGGGGGTCAGAATGGGGGTAGAAACCAAACTGGATGCTCACAGGGAGGAAATGGAGCAGATGAGGGTGGCATCTGGGCAGGAGATGCAAGTGATGGGAGAGGAGATCAGAAGAGGAGTGAGTGAGGAGGTCGGAGGAGTGCGCGAGGAGGTGAGGCACTGTAAGGAGCGCATGGAGAAGGAGGTGAGAAAGGGGACTGTAAAATTGCAAGGGGGCATAGAGGACCTGACGCAGGAGGTGGAGCAGCTGACGGTGGGACAGACGGAGTTAGTGGAGCAGGTACAAAGGAACACTGCGGTAATAGGAGGGTTAAAAGCGACGCAGAAAGAACTAAAAGATGACTTGATAGCGACGAAGAGGGAATGTCAGATGGTACGTGAGGGACTGACAACGAGGTTGGACGAGGTGATAGAGGTAATGGAGACGAAGGACCGGCAGGTGAGGACGCACATGGAAACGGTCAAGGTAGCCTTGGAGGACGAGCTTGAGGAAACGTACCGGGGAATAAAAGAGGTGAAGCAGAAATTAGAAGAAGTGGAAGAAGGGGTGAGCGAAATTAAGAAGCGACGGAGAGGGGATAAGAAAGAGATAAAAGAAGAGATAAAAGAATTGGTCCGAAGTCTGTGTTTGGATCGTGGTGATGTGCTCATTAACCGGATGAGGGATTCGCAGGTGATGGAGGAGAAGCGAAGAGGAAGAGGACCCGGTGTAAGTGGTGACCAATATGGTCGTGCGTATGATGCGCCAGGTGATTTAATAAGCTTGGGGGTCGAGATGGACCCGGGTGTTCGTGAGAGGCCGTTGGTGAAGTGTGCGACAGGTCTGGTGTGCGAAAAAGGAGGTGTGCGAGAAAGTCCGACTCTGGGGTGTGTGAGGAAAAAGTGCGTGCCAAGGAGTGAGGGTGCTGGCGAGAGTGAGTCGGTCGTAGCGCGTGTGCGAGGGAGCACATGGAAGCGCGGTGTGGTGAGTGTTACAGAGGGTGTGACGGGAGAGTGTGCGCAAGAGTGTGCGCGAGAAAGGTGTGTGACGGACAGGTGCATGGGGAAAGAGTGCGCTGTCAAAGCCAAGGAAGAATGCACGCCTGTGGTGAGTGTTACAGAGGGTGTGACGGGAGAGTGTGCGCAAGAGTGTGCGCGAGAAAGGTGTGTGACGGACCGGTGCATGAGGAAAGAGTGCGCTGTCAAGAGTAAGGGTGAGTGCGCTGTCAAGAATGGAGGTGAGAGTAGTGAGAGTGACAAGGAGAGTGAGTTGGTTGTGACAGGTGAGCGAGGATGCACACCTGGGATGGAAGGATGCACACCTGGAATGGTAGAGCGTGAGTGGGAATGCACGCTGGAATTGGTAGTGAGGCACGTGGTTGGGTGTGCGAATGAGAGCACACCTGTGATTGTCACAGAGGAGGTGACAGAGGAGGGGGCGCGAAGAGGTGTGTTGGTGAGGTGTGCGACCAACGAATGTGTGCCAAAGTGTTCGGTGGTCAGGTGTGTGACCAAGGCTGTGAGTGGAATGAGGGTACCTGGGTGTGTAAGGAAAGGTACGAGGAGCATGGGAACGGCTGGATGTGTGAGCAAGGAACGGGCTGCGGGGTGTAAGCATCCAGGTGAAGCATCGACGGTGACCGGGTTAAAGGTTAGAACGACTTTTAGCCGAATCGGGCCCTCGGTGCGTGCTGGGCCTCGCTTTGAACGGCCGCGTCCGTGCTCCACTAGGCGGAGCGGGCAGCCCGATAGAAAGGGTCGTCATGGCGACCACTTTCTGTTGAGGCATTCCGGCAGGTCGAGATCGAGCCATGGGATGGCTCCGTGCCGCGATGGTGCGTGGGATCTCGGCCCGGGTAAACCTCCTTCCCTGCACCGAATGCGGGACGTATCCAGCCGCTGGCACCAAACAACCCACATTCATTGCTCGGCTTTACGAAGCCGGGCTTTGGACAGGAATTGGCGCACCGAGAGGCATTAGTGAGTAGACTGGGTGATGAGGTTAGTGTTTTGAACCCAAAATTAGAGAAAAACAAAATTTGATGATTGGCAAGGGATTGGCAGTAGTGATTGGCAGATGATGGGTAGTGATTGGCAAATTTTTAATTTGTTGAAATTTGATGTGCAAAATTGGTAGTGAGCAATGGGCCCGGTGGGTAAGGCTGGCATCCCTGCCGCCCTTCCCATGTGGGGGCAAAGGAGCTATAGCTTATGGGGTGTATGGCAGTGAAAACTAGCCCGGGTGGGTTAGGTTATATTGTAGGGATCTAGCGAAGATGACATTAGGTGACGTTAAGGTTAGTTAGTGACTGATACCTGTAGTGGGGACGCAGGTAGTTTAGTGTGGATGATAATGACGTGGGAGCGCAATAGTTTAAAGGGACGACTGGGAAGCGCAAGTTTCAGAAGGGAGTAGTTAGCTGAGATGATGCCGTGTGTGTGAGAATTGAACAGGTGTGATTGCACAGGTGTGAGAACTGGACAGGTGTGTGGAGCAGTGTGTGAGTAATGAGTGTTGTGGATCAGCGCGAATGCGCTTGGGGAGAGAAGGGTGCAGGTGGCACCAGGTGTGAGAGCACAGGTGTGCAAGTACAGGTGTGTGGAGAGAGTTGGAGTAAGTGGTACGGAGTGGTGTGCATGGTGCGAAGGTGTGGATGGGGGAAGAGTGGACCCCCATCACGGATACCCGGGGCGGGTAGTGTAAGTGTTAGGTAGAGGGTATAGGTAAATTGTGGTTGGATATTGGCATTTGTGGTGCGGTTGCAGAATGGTATTGAGGATGGGTGCATTAGTGTCGTGGAAATGGCTGGGCGTGTAGCCTGTTAGTGTGTGTAGTTGGTTGGGCACTCCACCACTGTGAGGATGTCGGCCAGGTGAGGCCGCAGGTGGGCTCTGGGAGCCGGTAGTTGTGAGTGGGTGCCTGGAGGATGTCGGCCAGGTGAGGCCGCAGGTGGGCTCTGGGAGCCGGTAGTTGTGAGTGGGTGCCTGAGGATCCCGGGTGTGGATCGGGCAGCCCAGTGCCAGAGAGGGCACCGAGTGGGGAGAGCGCCAGAGGGCCTTCCCCAGGTAGTTAGGTTAGGGTAAGGAGCAGGTAAGCTCGGAGGCAACTGCAGTGGTGGAGGTGTGCAGGTGGGTAGACCCACTGGGAGAGGTACACGCCACAGCCCAGAAATTGTGCGAGGGCACCGGGAGATGAATCGGGGGAGTGAGACCCCAAATTGAAAAGCACCACAGTTTGGTCAATGGGCATTGGTTTTTAGAACCCATAGTGTAAGAGGGCCAATGGTTTGGCAGGAGAAAGACCCCGGGTAATGTAAAGTTGTTAAAGTCATTTAGGAAATAGTTAGGATTGATGAACCTGTCGCACCATACGCAGCCACTTACCTGAGGTGATGATGATGACTCCACACCTGTGTTTTCTTTGTTGTGTTGCAGAAATGAGAATTGCTGTGTGGATTTGTGAGACGCATCACGACGTGGATGAGACATTGGGGTGATTCCATCTCTCCCTCCCTAGGAGGGACTGATGATGAATTGGTAATGACAAATTATGATGTTGAGTTGGAGATGGCAAATTTTGATGAGAGTTGAAAATGGCAAATTTGATTGGTTAGGAGGGAGAGAAGACGAATTTGGTATATGGGAGGAACGGGGAAGACAGTAGGGACGTTTGTTGATTTGTAAAGTAGATGTTTATGGGTAGTGTTGTGTTTTGTGGATACAGTAAGGGGTAAGGGAGGGGCCATGTAGGTTACCTGGTGGGGGGGGGGGGCGTACGGTAGGAACGTACCTGTCTCACCTGGTTCCCATGTGCCCCCAGTGTGCATCATCTTATATTGCGTGCACTTTTGCGCCCTTACCACCTTACTCACTTGTCTTATTCTTTTGTCTCCCACCTCCGAGGATCTGGCTTTGGGGTAGAGAGAGAGGAGAGAGAGGTGCTGGCTACGCAGTTGTGGGCCTGCACTTTCGCTGCTTGCTGCCTGGATCGATACACCATATGGACCGCAATGTTTGTGGCCACCCACAATGGACCGCAGTTCTTTTGCGGCCAAGCACCACCCATGGATGGACCTATGGGTCAACGTGGCACCTATGCCATACAAGGTGAACCACTAACAGTTGGCCCCCTGACGGCCACAATAGAGAAATGGACGCGGTTGGCGCCTTTCTTTATTTTTGAAAGAAGCCAGAAGGCCAAGTGCACCACATGAAGAGCAAGAGACACCTGCGGGGTTAGGGGTTGTTGTTTTTATTTTAATGAACAATGGTGACTGCACCGATTGGTGCTTGGGGTGGTGCTTTTGGTGCTTGGAAGGGGTGCTCTGCACATTATTAAAGGCCGTAAGGCCACAGAGCACTCGTGGGTTGGTGTATCGATGCTGGCATGCGTGCTCTCTCTATGCATAACATCTGCATGTGTTCCTCCAAAAACAGGTCCTGGATCGTAGTGTAAATATCAGCGTAGTCTTGTAAATAATGCTCCCTACCGGCTGTATGTTTAGTTTGCGAATTCTTTCCGCAATTCGGTTATCCTGTGGGTGTGTTTCTGTGAGGAGAAGGGTGCAACGTCGCAGGGGGACATATTTACTCATTTGTGAACATCTGTAAAACTGTCGCACTCAGGGTAGAGTTAATAGTAGAGGGAACTACATCTGAGTGCCACACTAAAATAGGTAAAAATTTATCGGGTCGGGACGCCCCGGGGGTAGAGAAGGGTGCAATGTTGCGGATATGGCATTTTGGCCTCCATATCCGCTTGTAAATATTCCCCTATTTCCCCAATACTCCCCAACTATCCCCAATCCCCCATTCCCTAGTCCCATTGCCTGTAAATAACACTCTGTAGAACCGACCTTCCCCTTTTTCCCCCATTAAATGTCGTGCCCAGGTCCACCGCATCTCACGTAGACAACTTTCGGACATCTTGCTAGTTATTCTTAGTCTATGTCAGTTAAGGACTCGTTTCCATTAATTCTGACTCTTCGTTGCACCAGAATGTGATCGTATGGCACCAGTAGTGAGTTTAGGACCTCCCCTTACCTCCTCCCATCTTCCCCATGAAACAACAACTACAACAACAACAACAACAACTACAACTACAACAACAACTACAACAACAACTACAACAACAGAGGGGCGCGGCGCGGCGTGCGGGGAGTGTGCGTCCTCACTCCGGCTCGGTTAGCCGCCATTACCCATGTGCGCCGACGGGGTTACCAAGAAGGGGCTGCCTGTCGGCCCCTCGTCAAGGGCGGAGCCGGTAACCCCCCCGCATGCACCCAATGAGAAGCAACGGGCCGATTCCATCTGGGGCGGAGCTAACGAGCCGAGGGCGTGTCACTCCCCGCCGGATATACGCAGCGACTTACCGGACGTGACGTGAGATGCGCCCCCAGCTTGAAGAAGACAAGTCACCACCTCCGAGCGCTGAGTGAGACCTCCCGCCTCTTTGGACCGGACCGGGTCAATTCTGTCCTTGAGCCAAGAGTGCACCTTGAGCCATCGACTACCCGCTTTCCTTGCCATCAATCCCCGTGTGAGTCAGTCTTTGTCCTGTTTATCTGTCGTCTGTCGGGGCTATTATAAGACCGTGTTTAAGTGCCTATCTTCCTATGCTGTCCCTCTCATTCCTGTAATCTAACCTTCCGCCATAATATAACCTCCTCCGGAGGTCTTGAGAACTGAACCCTTGGTGTCGTGTCATTTTAATCCCAGCCGTTGTGTCCTTTTCCTTCATTGACCTAGCATAGCGCGACTCGGCCAAGGTTCGAGTATAATCGGGTAACTTGTGCGGACACGGCGGCCATTCCGCTCGGCCCACCATAACATCAAAGTCGTGTCTGTAACAATATTCAAGGAACTTCAACGGATGATGAGACCAATGGGCCCATCAAGCCTGTGCAATCATGCCGACATCTTTCTTCGTACTTTAATTTAATCAATCAACTTGCTTTATGCTGAACCCTCTGTATGGCAACTATGTCCTTCCTCAGTTGTGGTGAACAAAACTGAGCACAATATTACATTTGAGACCTCACTAAATTCCTATACAGTGTTGACACTATTTCTTTTGATTTATAATTTATGCCCCCGATACTATGAATACAAATTAAAACCCTCTTCACTTTACCTACCGCTGCCTCGCATTGTGTTGTCTGCTTGCCCCCCACATCTTTTACCACCCCTTGATCCTTCTCTGGAGTCACACATTCCAAGACCACCCATTGCATTATATAATCCCTATTATCTTTATTCTTACCAAATAAGGCACTTTTGAAATGATGTAAGAATGCCAATGAGGCCTTTTCCACATGTGCTGTGTGCGTTTTCAGCGACTCACTTCTGCAAGCGCGAGCACTTTTAACCTGCTGTTGCTAGCTCAAAATCTGTAATTTAAATCGACTTTCAAACATAACTTCCACATCTAAACGAAAGAGTGGAAATTATAAAATTGTTAACCATAATTGTGTGTTCCTGGATGCAAATCAGAAGCACGAATTCCGAAGGACGCTTCTTCTCCTTTTATCAATGGATGCAAAAATCTAATATAATTAATTTTGTCGCTCGAGAACCAAACAAACATTATATATTTATAACAGCCCTCACAGTTCCTATACCCCCCAGTATCCACCCCCCCCCCCCCCTCAAACATAATTAATAGTAAATATCACCTTTTTAACGTTCTTTTTAAACTTACCCTGCACATTCACAAACCCCAGATGTGTCCCTCCTATATGTGTGCAGAAGCACCCGATCCAGTTACAGTGTCTCCCTCAGGGAAGTTTACCGGGTACATCTTGCTTCGACGTAAGTATATCTGGCACAACCTTTGTGTATTTTCAAGTTGCAATAATGTTCTTTGTCAAATAGTTGGTTACCATTACTTGGTAATGATGCACAGCATAGTCTTTCCAATTGCAGACATCCATTAAATAAATCAACAAGCCTGCCATGTTCACAGGCGGCACGCCCACAAGGTTCAAAGTCCATTCACTTACATGCATAAAGCATGTCTTGCTCTTGTGTTTCATATTTTCCACCATATCCTTTTCATATCCTCTTTTGGCTTGCTGACTTATTAGTCCCCTAGCGGTGTACACCGGAGGGGACTATAGGTTTGCACGCCGTCCCTCCGTCCATCAGTCCGTCAGTCTGTCAGTCCGTCAGTCCGTCACGCAAAGAACAGTTTTCCGGACTTTTTTTCTAAACGCTTAATGCTAATGATTTCAAACTTGGCACATGGTTTCCTCATGATAAGTTACAGATCAAGTTCGAACTTCACGACGTTACGATCATTTTTGACAAAGTTATGGCACTTTGAACTTTGGGAATTCTGATAATTCTGATGATCCTTAACTCAGTGCCATTTTAAGTTTTAATTTCCTTTAAAAAACATTTTCTCTGCAATAATTGGACCGATTGAGATCAAATTTTCACCGTACGGGGGACTCGGTCTGTAGAATATTTTAATGGTAATTATGACGTCACAGGTCACGTGGTTCGGCCGCCATCTTGTTTTTCGTGAAGACACGAAAACCCCTTTTTCTCTCTAACGGCTGAACAGATCGAGGCCAAAGTTTGCAGGCAGAATCGCATACCCATGACGAACACAAAAGTCAGCGAGCATGTCATGCGTCACATGGTTTCAGAGTTATGACGTGTTTAAGCATGAACCTTTAAAACTGAGCTCCTCCGTCATTTTTGATCCAATCGAGGGGAAACTTCACAGATCTGTTCAGCATGTGAGTCTACTAAAATGTCCTTTTGGAATTTGCGATAGGGCACGTGGTTTGGCAGATATCGTTAATTAAAGGAAAAAAAAAAAAAGGATATCTCTTGTTTATTCTCGAGTTCTCCTCAAGCCGCACCGCGCGCCCTTAGCCTCGTCTGCGAACGTCAAACGTGCGACACAGCACGCCCTTTCCGGAGGGGCGGAGCAAAGCCGAGCAACATTTATATACACACTTTGATCATTGATCGTGAACCGGAAAATATAATAAATTACTGATATTTAGCGACTCGAAAGGTTCTTTATGAACAACTTATTTTCTCGTGTTTCTGCTGACCTGTCCACAAGGTGTATAAATCGAAGTCCCGAGTGCGAAATGATTCAGAACCTGTGGGTAAATAACCCTTGGTAATTTCCCCAACAGTTTTCCGGACGACAGACTGCGGTAGGGGACATGTATTGCAGCGCAATACTCAGAATGCTTGTTTTCTTAGCAAGTCTCCATTTGCTCCTATACTGATACGCAAAAGGATAACCAAGAAACTTAGGGACAGGAGGACGCCATTTGGCCCATCATGCCTGTGCTACACCAACCCAGAATCCATCACCCATCAACACATGAGCTATGTACAAGTTCTGGCAATATCTCCAATAAACCTCTATCTCCTATGCATCCAGGTATCTATCGTCTTCCAATTTAAACCTATCCACCCCTCCACTACCATTACCTTTCCAGAGACACCATCTTTGCATTAACCACTCTCCAAATGGATGTGTCGGACTATTACTAGTCCTGTTATTTTGTACTTAATGAATGCCCTCTGCTTATCCTTAATAACACCACTTACTCATTCACCCTGGTATATTTCTGCCTCTACCTTTACACCTCACTGGAATATACCTACTCTGCACTCTATGCAATTGCTCATTGAAGGTTTCCCATTTCTCTGATGTAGACTACCCACACGTTAGTTGGCTTTTCCTAATCTCCAGCACCGGACTCTTTACCATAGTAAATACCTTCAAAGTTTGCCTGTTGAAATCTAACAGCCTTACCGTACTATCCTGAAATCCACATCTCAACAAACAATATAGTTGCACACACTGGTCACTTGTCCCCAGATGTTCTCCTACCTCCAATTACTCCACCATATATGAATCACTGCTTAAACAATGATTACCACCATTCCCAACCCTCATTGGCTTTTCTAAAAACTGGCTTAAATATAGATCCTTGAATAGATTTTGAAAATCCTCCTAAGTTCTGCTCTTTTTAAACCTCCCAAATTCAACAACTCAACCCTTTCCACAGGCCTTACTGAATTCTTCAAGAACCACTCACTGCTGTTTCTCCCTCATACCAGGAGCCCTGTAAATGCATCATACAATTATCTTACTATTCTTACAATCCTTAATTTCAATCCACACAAAATCCTCTATATTAGTTCCCTCCTTATAGTATAATTCCTTTCTCCTTTTTATTACTTGCAAAATCGAAGATTTTTCAAGTATATTGGTCGGTTGCGTTTGTGGTTGTTTGTCTGTCTGTTTGTCACCGGCCTACAGGTCACAATTCAAAACCGATCGTCACGAAACTTCACCAAGTTGTATAGGTCGTCCCAATAGAGAAGCCTATTGATTTTGATGTCAAAGGTCAAAGGTCATTTGGAGTCAAAATTTCTAAAATCGCCATTTTAGATCTGATTGACTTGAAAATTGAATAACATTTGTACATTGAGTCTCTAAATTGGGAAATGAAGTATTTTTGAGGTCAAAAGGCCAAAGGTCAACTCAAGGTCAAATTTTATAAATCATCAATTTTCATCTGAAAAGCCGTCTATTTTCAACCGATTGACTTGAAAATTGAACAGCATCTGCATATCGAGTCACTAAATTGGGAAACATACTATTTGTGAGGTCAAAAGGTCAAAGGTCAACTGAAGGTCAATCTTCCAAAATTATAAATTTTCATCTGAAAAAACCCATCAATTTTCATCTGATCGACTTGGAAATTGAACAGCATTTGCAAATTGTGTCACTAAATAGGAAAACCAACTATTTTTAGGTCAAAAGGTCAAAGGTCAACTCTAGGTCAACCTTCCAAAAGCATTAATTCTCATCTGAAAACCCATCAATTTTCATCCGATTGACTTGAAAATAGAACAGCATTTGTGTATTGCCTCACTGAATTGGGAAACCAACTATTTTTGAGGTCAAAAGGTCAAAGGTCAAACTTCTAAAATCATCATTTTTCATCTGAAAAATGGTCACTTTTCATCCTGTTGACCCGAGCTTTGATCAAGATCATGAATTTTAATCTTCATGAAATGGACAATTTCCTGTATCAATGGAAACTTTGGGGGGGGGGGGGGGATTTTGCAAGTATCGTGCTCCGCATGACGTCTTCGTGTTTTATTACCCCCACCACTCAAAGTGGATGGACATTATGTTTTCACCCCTGTCTGTCGTTTGTCTGTCTGTGAACAAGATATCTCAAAAAGTTGTAGATGGATTCGGACAAAAATTTGGTGGAGAGGTAGCGTATGTGACAAGGACGAAATGATTAGATTTTGGTGACGATCCAGATCCGGAACTGGCTAGTACAACTTTTAAAGTGATTCTTCACCATTGAGAGATCGGGCGAAAAGCAATCTATAGCATAATATTTTTATAGTTATGGACGGATTTGGACGAAACTTGGTAGAACGGTTGTGTGTGTGACAAGGACAAATAGATTCGATTTTGGTGAAGATCTGAATATGGCTTTGGATACGAGAATTATTTAATTCTTCACCATTGAGATATCGGATGAAAAGCGATATATAACATGATATTTAAAAAAAGTTATGGACGAGTTACGACTATACTTGGTGGATGAGACAAGAACAAGCCGATTAGCTTTTGGTTCAGGAACCAATCCAGATCCGGCCTATTAGTGGGATACAAAACATAAACTGTTCAGCCTGGCGGAGGTGTGCCCTCTACCGAGTGCCGTTCTAGTTTTATGCTGTATAGTCTTTAATCCACATTGACACACACCTTCGATCTTATTCCTATCACACCTACATATCTTACAGCATATTCTAGTCCTGCCATCGAACTGCTCGCCTCATTAAACCAGGTCTCATTCATTGTAACTATATTGTACTCCTTACTATCTGCTTTAGGTTCAAGGTCTTTCATCTCATAATTATTCCGGGCTAACGGGCAATCATTCAAAACCAGTGTAAGACGAAGAGGCCATGCCATTGCCTAGTTAAATACGAGTTCTCTTACAAGGAATTTCAATGTAGGAGGCCATTAGGCCGATCAAGATCACACAATGATTGACAAGCTATGGTTGTTTTCTATGGTCTATACTTTTCAAATGCTGACCATCAAGCAAGGAAGCAGCACACACCATTTTTTATATCTTTGATATGACTAGGCCAGAGTCGCGTTTGAACTGCCAAACTCACACAGTCAGAGAGGTTGTTCTATCAATTACGCCACCGGGTGTGGTTCAGCAAGGTAATGCAATATCCCGGAGTTGATTGTCAAGTGTCATAGGTTGTCTTCTGCTGAGTCGTGAGTCTCAAGTCGAGGTCTGATTCACATGCATGCAGTGAATAAATACCTATCGGGCCACAGGTTTAAACACAAGACTAAAGATTTGAACCCTTGGTCCGATAATGTCTGCATTCTTCAGGGTTGTAAAAAGTGTGACTGGCTACAGGCTCTCTAGGTACTTTCTTCCAACCAAAGGTGTTTCCCTGCGCTCGCCAAGCGAAAAGCGGGGTTAAGCATTCAGGTGCGTACATGTGCCGTACGTGTCTGCATTTTAAAAATGCATTTTCTGGGCAACCGTTGGTCCGATTGACATGAGATTTTCACCATAGGAGGGCCTCCTCCTGCAGAATATTTTAATGATTATTATGACGTCATAGGTCACGTGGTACAGGCGCCATCTTGGAAAAAATTCGCACCTCTATATCTCTGAAACCACTCCATGGAAAAAATTTGAAACCTGGCTCATTGTCAACTACTCCCCATGGGGAATAAGATATGTTAATGATGATGTCATCGATGCCTTCGTTATGACGTCATAATTCGACAAATACAACACTTATCCATCCGATCATTATTTTAAAAAATTCAGCAACTGTTGTTCTGATGGACACTAAATTTTCACCATTGGAGCACACCCTCCTTTGGAACATTTTAATGATAATCATGATGTCATAGGCCATGTGGTACAGGAGCCATCTTGGAAAAACTGAAAAATGTTGCACCTTTATATCTCCAAAACCACTGCATGGAAAAAATTGAAATATGGCTCATTGTAAAGAACTCCATATGGGGAATAGGTGTTGTTAATGATGACGTCATTGGTGCCATAATTATGACGTCATAATTCGACAGGGACAATGCTTAGTCTGATCAGTTTGAAATGTATTGGGCGTGATCTATGCAACAATTATATTAGAGAATATAAATTTATGATGTCATCACTCACGTGGTCTGGCAGCCATATTGGATCAAAGATTATTTTTTTTCAAAAACAGAATAGTTGGCTCACAACAAGTTGACTGCGCAGGGTAAGTATTCTATGAATACCATCTAGTTATTGCACATATTAAAATGAGGTTGCACCAGCAATAGTGCAGCGGTCTACCTAGGCAAAAGCTCAGGTATGATGCTTCGGCCAAAAGCTATTGGGACTGCATCTGTCTTGTGCCTGGTTTGCTGTTTAAGTCCCAGTAGTTGAGGGTCATTAACAGTAGGCCATTGTGCTCAAAACGAGGAGGCAACAAAACATTTGCTTTGATGTGCTCCAATGTCTTCCATATTCACTTGGGAAATAAACAATTTCTGTCAGTTGGAAACCCATTGAAAAAAAAACAAATGTCAAGCCCAACATCAACAATGCAGCCAACAGCGAAACAACGGAGCATGATGAACAAGAATCGTGAGGCACTGGTCTGAGAAAGTTTTTCATCGGAAGTGTTTCGCAACCAGAAGTTTCGCAATCGGAAGTTGTTTCACAACTTTCATCCACAACCCAATGACCAACAGAGATTTCTGATCAGGAAGGATAAAAAGATACACCTGCCTACAAGTCCACCTTATTAAACGATATCCTAAAATAGAACTGCATTTGCAATTTAATACCAAATACCTTTTGAGACATTATCTTACTATAATTCACCAAATGTCTGTCTGTCTGTTCCCAGGTACCGCAAAAACGGCTGAACCGATCGCAACGAAATTTTGGGTGGTAATCCTGGGATGCCCTGGAGTAAAATGGCTATATTGTTTTTCCATTTTTGTTTCCAATTTTCCAATTTCCAATTTTTCCAATTTTCCAGTTTTTCCAAACACGATGGAATAATATTTACCGATATGAACAGTGATGTGGCTTTTATTGAAATTCTACAAATACTGTTTAGATTTTGATGATTTGCGTGTGATATAATTTAACGGATGTTTATATAAATTGTTTAAAATAAAAAAAGCCTTCAATTTCTGATATTTTGCCTTTTCATGTGGGCCTCCCAATTGAAGCCCCGCCCATAGGGCAGGTACCCTTGCCAGTTCTTTTAATTTGAAAAAAAGAAAATCAAACTTTGTTTGTAACTTTTAAGTAATTCCCACAAAGGGCATTATGATGGATGCCCAATCAAAAGTATCATTTGCATCGGCTTCAATTCCTCAAGGCAAAATGTAATTATATGAACGTGTCCAACCAGATGGTCTTTTCAGTTTATTTGGACTGTAATAACTGAGTAAAACGAATCCAATGGGAAGAACTTTGGGCAGAAAAGAACGACTCGCAGGGGATCACTGATGCCTTCAATGTGTGCGACAGTGAAACGAGTTTTCAGAAATGTTCAATGGTGCGGATCCAGAACATAGCCACATGATCATGTCAGTGAGTGTACAGATTTGGAATTCGGGTCCTACTTTACATGCTGATACTAATTGAACGTGATACTTCTTACAGTGAGTGGTGCCGGGAACAGTCTAGACTCTCGACCAGTTGAAGAAAGTAAACGTGGTTTAACAAATCGCATTTCATGCTGCTTTAAAAACACGTGACAAAAAGCTCATCAATCAGTGGACGCCAAAGGCATCGTGCCAAAAGCTCGTGCCATTGGGGGGCTGAAGTGAGGAATGATCTTGGAAATGTTAAGCTGATGCAATTTAGGATCTTTTCCAAGGCTCGATTGAATCGCTAATGAATGTTGACACCATTCTTCAAGCAAGAAGTATCTCAACCCACCATTAATTGCATTCTGGACTTTTCAAACTGCATCCTTTGGTTAAAGGCATCAAACATTTTCAACTTCCAAGCACGGACTCACCCTGGGAGCTGGTCCTCTCAGTCAGCACTGTGGGTTCACTTGAGCGAGGCCCAGAAACAGTGTAAATAACTATCTGATACTCCGTGTCGGGTTCCAGGCTGGAAATCGTCACAGCTGCTTTTTCGCCTGTTGTGGATACCTCCTTCCTCTCGCCCATGCCTCGGTCGGCCTCCATTTGCTTCTGGTAGAAGACTCTGTAGGTAGTGGTTTCAGGATGTGCTGGAGAATCCCATGCAAAACGGAGAAAGTCTGAACCGCGCTCCGCCACATGTATATTCTCTGCTGGTGTGACACCTGTTGGGAAGAAAAGGAAAGACTCAAAAACAGATGGCAGTCTTAAAGCATTCAAATCCATTATTATCGGAATTGTAGGTGGTCTGTCATGTTAAAGCAGGCGCCTGCTCTACTTTAAGGTAACGGCATTTACACCTTTGCATGCATTTTGCAATAGGACTGGGATGTCGTCATATCAGAGAAGCATACGAAACAAATTATGCTTCTCTAAAATAAGATCTCTTCGTTTTCACTCGTCACTGCATGCCAAAGGAGGTCGGAAATCATTCTTGTCGTAGTATTGCACAGCCAATGGTTATTTCAACAAAGGAATCAGAACTAATAGTGTCATTAATGGAAATATTACATGACGATAACTTTCGTTACAGTTGAGAATTAAATAAATATGTAAGTAGAACGGCACTCAGTAGAGAGCATACCTCTGCCTGGTTGGCCATATCATTCAATGGTGAGGAATCACTTTAAAAATTCCACTAGCTGGATCCGTTATTCGGATCTTCACCAAAGTTGAATCGATTCTTCCTTGTCACACACACAACCTGTCCAACAGGTTTCGTCCAAATCCAACAATAACATTTTGAGATATCCTGCTGTGTATCGTTTTGGCCATATCTCCCAATGGTGAAGAATCACTTTAAAAATTAAATAATTCTCATATCCGAATACATATTCCGATCTTTACCAAAATCTAAACAAATCGTCCTAGTCAGACACCCAACCGATCCACCAAGTTTCGTCCAAATCGGTCCACAACGTTTTGAGATATCCTGCTATGTATCGTTTTTGGCCCTTTCTCCCAATAGTGCAGAATAACTTTTAAAAATTCTAGTAGCCGGATCAGAATCCGGATCGTCACCAAAATCGAATCATTTCGTTCTTGTCATCTCCGCAAAATTTCGTCCAAATCCGTCCACAACTTTTTGAGATATTTTGTTGACAGTCAAACAGACAGACAAACAGACAGGGGTGAAAACATAACCTACATCCACCTTTGGTGGCGGAGGTAAAAAGTATTACAATACATGCAGCACAGAAAGCTCTCTCTCACAACTCACTGCTCATTTGCTCAGCGATGGTTTGCAGGCCATGTGCTGCGGTGCACATGGCCGAAATTATTTGCCGACGTATTCGGCGCAGAAGGGTCACCGAGTTTGCCAGAAACAAATGCTCCTCAGCTGGAGGGGACACGACTCGCTCCAGCTCCGTTTCGTCAACCCTTCCAATACCTGCATGGTGGAAAAGAAAACATTTTGTTATTGTTGTGTTTTAGAAAAAACAAAGTAGAATAAAAGCATAAACACACACATACCACATTTATCATGACCCATGACATTTACAACTTACATTTGTATCCAATTTAAAGGGCAGTACACAAGAGGCCATGGATTCCTGTGTAGACATAACATGAAAACTCCTCCATGTGTTCATTAGTGGCCTAAAGAGTGATTTCTCATTTTCTACGTCTATCATGAATGCCAATTACAATTGTTTTATCATTTGTTTTACTTCTTAAAAAAAAGAAAAAGCAATGAATAGGAAAGCGAAAATAATTGTTCGAGGACTTAAAATCCTATAAAGATATAAAGCAAAACACAAAGAACTTCCAGATCCACTTTCCACACAAAGATCCACACAAAGAACCAAAACACAAACACCCCAGATCCACTTTTTTGAAATACCGACTTCTTTCCTGGAAGTACTAGCAGTGTCCACGTGTTATTTTTACCTCTGCCCCCCCCCCCCCTTCCCATGCCTCCTTCCCCCCAAGCCCTCTCCCTCCCACAGATCTCCCAATGTCCCTGCTCTCCATCTTGTTCTCCCGCTCCCTTTATCATATGTTTTATGTTTTTATGTGTCAGTTTGTCTTTTTTGTGATCAATGTTAGCTCTTACACAAGCCTTGACCTTGTATACAAAAAAAAACAAAAAAAACAGGACAATCATAGTTGATGAAAATGATACCAGGGAAATGTTAAAGCAAAGTGCTTTTCATGTTGGTATCAAAGTCAATGGAAGAGCAGGAAGACAATGTGTGAGAGGCAAACATATTCAGAGACGAGAAGCAGAAAGAAGGGAAAGCACGGACAGACATGCAGGAGAGCACAATGGGGGCAGAGGAAAGGGCATAATGATGTACACAGCGGAAAGCAAACAGATGGGACAGGTAGCAAATCAAACGTGGTGAAAGAGAGAGAGAGAGGAAATGATGGGATTTTTGCACAATTTACCGACCTAGAACAAACACCTGAACACCGGAATCTCTGAGGGCCCGGGCGGCATCTTCCACAGAGTCACTGGATGGCCCAGTCATTAGTACAACAGCTATCTTGGGCCGGTCATTGTGTGCTTCACCGAACACATCATCCCTAGCAAGGTGCAGAGCCTCACCTGTAAAATAAGCAAGGGTCAGATGTACATTCCACAAAAGCTGCTTAGTATTTAATAGAAACGACTCACTTTCTGAATGATTATCCAACCTCATCGCTCACATTCAGTGCAGATAATGGACAAGTTTGTAACACCATCAATGTCTGCAATGCTCTCTCGCTGTGTATATACCTACCTGCTGACTTGACCAGTGGTTATTGAAAATATAAATAGGGATAGATAATTGTATGCGAGTTAGAACAGCAACCTTTGCTGGTAATGCACATTCTCTGGCATACAAAATGTGAATGTGCATTGTTACACTGTTTGGGTAATTTGATCGTTATTTATACAACAGTGATTCACGCTATTGGTCTCTATGTCACCCACGAACCCAAATTCTTAGCTCTTACATGAGCCTCGATGTTGTATAGAAAAAAAAAAAATCCCCACCTTCCTCTCCCTCTTCCCACCTTACCGAGGTTAGCACTGCCACTGCGCTCTGGAGCTCTTCGGATGATGCCAAAGAGATTTGCTCTGGCATGCCTTTCGCTCAATCGCATGAGCACATCTGGAGGACTGGAGCCCAGCTGAAGCAGGGCTACACGTGAAGCGTCTTTTCCCAAAGGAAAAGCTGCAACGAGTGTAGCCAAAAAGAGCTTTGCTTTCTGGAAATCTTCCTTTGGCAAGGCACCCGAGCTGTCCAGGATGAGAGCCACATCCACTGGGATGTTCTCCGAGCAGCCTGTTGGGAAGAGGACAACCAGCTGAAGCAAATATTACATCATAACATTGAGAGTGCACAGAGCCATGCTTATAAATTTGCTCCACTGTACTTTCACAATGCACCTTGTCAAACATTTTATGCTTATTACAGTAAATACGACCATGTTTACATAGTACAGAGCACCTTGATACTTAATGAACACATATGACATAAGCATCAGAAATGCATCAACTTCGACGATGGAACATTAGCTTATACCTTTGCTCATTTTCCTCGTCTCTTCTTTCCCTGCTCTTGCAGGTGCATATCTCTGCACTGGAGAGTAAACATAGGGATAAGAACACATCCAATAAGCCATAATAAAACTCACAAGAGCATAAACTCGGCACTACTGGACTTGCTGTCACCCTCAACAACACAAATGAATTAAAATGAATACCGAGCAGTGGGAAGAGGGGGGGGGGGTGACAGGAGCAGGAACACGAGGCGGAAGAAGAAGACGAAGAATAAGAAGAACAGAAGGAGTAAGAGGAAGTGGAATTTACAGATTGAAAAGATGGCCGACTTGCCTGGGATGTGCAAAACCACCGGCTCACTCTTGGATGTCTCATCCACCGCCACTATTGATATCGTGTAAGGTACGCCTGTATGCAGGTGGAGCAGAGCATGTCTGGAATTGTGTGGTAGACGCAGCTCCTGCCTTGCACCTCCTAAGACAGCAAGAAGGCATGGAGGCTGTTAGATCCATAAGGCCACAGTAATATCCTTGCCCATATCATTCAGCTCTTCCATCAGCCCTGATCTCCAAGTAAAATAAAGCAGTACCAACAAATAATGGAGATATATGCATACATATTGTTGTGGGAATGCCTTAAGGGGGTAAAAAGGGAATAGTTTATAATAGTTATTTCATATAGTAGTAATAAATTTTCAACAAAAGCACATGTAATAAATTTATAATAGGCAGGTCGAATTTGTTCTATTAAAGATCCCTTCATCTTCCCTTCCAAATGTTCATTTATATGACACATTTCCCCAACGTTGTGTCACATGTAGCTTTTCCCGTGTAATCTGTCATTATGTGTTTTTATTTGAAATAAATAATCAGGAGAGTTAACACATGGATGGCCTCCATGAGAGGTCGGTTTAGAGATCTATCCATGAGCAGAGTCTTTGAAAGGGTGGGGGTAAATCCCCCACTGGAGAGTGGCCAAAGGGTGCACCGTGGACAGCCCAAGGCCCACCCTGCAGCGAATTAATAAAACACGCAATGGGCGGAAGCTCACAATAATGTCTTCTGTAGCTATCTCCAGAAGAGCCTTTCTCTGCTCATAATGGCCTCCTGGCTGGCAGAATAGCCTCGAGGTATGCACACGCCTCTGAGCCATCTAGCCTGCGGTAAAATGATGACCCAGCTACAAATTGTAATCCCGTTATCTCATGGTCAGGATGAGGCATCATTGTGTGTGCCGTCCATCATGTGGACATGAAAATGGTAGTCTCGTGTGCAAACATTTATAGGTGGGGGATGCTAAAAATCCCATGGTGTCCTTCATGAAGAGTAGGCGAACTACCCTGAACACCTGAGACACCCTGAACAAATTACAAATTCCTGGCCCATAGAACTGAGAGTTGACCTGAGGAAGGTCACTGGGAAGTGGGTGAAACATCACCTATGACATTGGCAGTAGAATGGGCTGTACTGAAGAGCTCAGTGACTTTCAACGTGGCACCATCATAGGATGCCACCTTTTCAACAAGTCAGTTCGTCAAATTTTTGCCCTGCTAGAGCTGCCCCGGTCAACTGCAAATGCTGTTACTGTGAAGTGGAAACGTCTCGGAGCAACAACAGCTCAGCCGAGAAGTGGTAGGCCATACAAGCTCACAGAACGGGACCACGAGTGCTGAAGCACGTAGCGCATAAAATCATCTGTCCTAGGTTGCAACACTCACCACCGAGTTCCAAACTGCCACTGGAAGCAACGTCAGCACAACAACTATCGTCGCAAGCTTCATGAAATGGGTTTCCATGGACGAGCAGCCACACACAAGCCTAAGTACACCATGCGCAATGCCAAGTGTCGGCTGGAGTGGTGTAAAGCTCACTGCCATTGGACTCCGGAGCAGTGGAAACGTGGTCTCTGGAGTGATGAATCACGCTTCACCATCTGGCAGTGCGACGGACAAATCTGGGTTTGACGGATGCCAGGAGAACGCTACTTGCCCGAATGCATAGTACCAATTGTAAAGTTTGGTGGAGGAGGAATAATGGTCTGGGGCTGTGTTTCATCGTTCGGGTTAGGCCCCTAAGTTCCAGTGAAGGGAAATCTTAACGCTACAGCATACAATGATATTCTAGACGATTGTGTGCTTCCAATTTTGTGGCAAAATTGTTTCAGCATGACAATGCCACCGTGCACAAAGCAAAGTCCATACAGAAATGGTTTGTTGAGATCGGTGTGGAAGAACTTGACTGGCCTGCACATAGCCCTGACCTCAACCCCATCGAATACCTTTGAGATGAATTGGAACACCAACTGCGAGCCAGCCCTAATCACCCAACATCAGTGCCCGACCTCACTTATGTTATTGTGGCTGAATGGAAGCAATTCTCCGCAGTAATGTTGCAACATCTAGTGAAAAGCTTTCCCAGAAGAGTGAAGGCTGTTATAGCAGCAAAGTGGGGGGGGGGGGGGGGGACCAACTCCATATTAATGCCCATGATTTTGGGATGAGATGTTCGAAGAGCACATACATGTGTGATGTTTGGGTGTCCACATACTTTTGGGCATGTAGTGTGTGCGTATATATGTCTATATATATTATTGTGTATACATATTGAAACAGAAGAATAGATCTTTAATTTGACATCAGAATGACATAAACTGGCCTAATATTGTGTAGAGTAGAGAATAATAAAATTTTCATTTCAACACAAATTATTTTTAAAAGCTTTTAAATAAATAAAAAACTGCTAATTATTAATATGACAAAGTTACGGGCCTACGGCATATTAAAAATATGTAATCCTTTCTGTTTCACACTGTTTATGCGAGTACATAAGATGAGAATATAGTGGTCAAACAGTTTGGAGTCAACTCAGATGCATTTGCTGGAAGATACAGATGGAATTGAAGATATGAAAATAAAAAAGGAATTGCAATGCATGTAAAGATGGGGGAAGGGGGTAAAGAAAGAAGTGGGGGTCAAGGTACACGTCCAAGGCTGTTCAAATGTTTGGTTTTTTAAACTTTTTTTCTATTAAAAAAAAAAGGCAGGCCTTAGTGCTGGCCTAAGCACCACAATAATTTGGTGAATGAATTATGACGCGTGCACTCAATGGAATGAAGCCCTCACTAGAAGGTGAAGAAACAATGAGGAAAGGTGCACATTCTCTATTTGAAAACAGTGCAAAGTTTCCAGGAGACAGCACGACCAAGCCTGATTGGACACGGAGCTTAGTCAAGACAACACAGCTCCCTGCTAAAGCTTCTACGACAGTCAGACAGCAAGGCCAGACTTGGTACAGCTGTGGAGCAGACCTGGTAAGAGCCAAGCTAATTCATTCGTCGTGTTATTCCGAGTATAGGGTAGACGTGCACGTAGTAAGCCAATTTCAGACTTGTTATAGCATCTTTGTGTGCATTTGGGGACAGCAACCCATGGCAGCTCAAAATCTCAGCACAATTTTGTTTTGTATTTTTCACAGGGCAAGATGGACGACAGATTAAAGCAAGTGATGATGGTCTTTGGCACTACAGTCCACTAACTGGAGAAGGATCAAAATGAGTGAAAGTGGAAAGGTTAGGCCTGCACTTTCAATCCTATTGCTATTTTGATGATGCCAGCTATCTCCTGTTCTCGACTTTGATTAACTTAGGCTTACCATACATCCAGTTTTCCCCGGACATGTCCTCCTTTTTTGGTCCTTAAATGTCTGTCCGGCCGGAAATTTAGAATATCTACAAATGTCCGGGTTTTGCCGTTATTTTTCATTTTGCATTTTCAAAAGGGATACATTTTTAGAGTTGGGATTCCTTTTACCTTATTTAAACGGTGAAACCATTTTTGTACATTTTCTTAGTGATAAAATGCGATTATGTGATGTTTGTACCAAGACAGCTTGGTGCATGTCCGTACTACTCCGTCATGGCGTAATGGACGTGTTCAATCCACGTATTACTTATTGTCCAATCTCGCAGTGACAGAGTCCATTGGCGTGCTCAGTCTTTTCTGAGTCCATGCCGTTATACTGTGTACATTTGTTTGATTTTCTTTTGATTTTCTTCTCTACAATGCTATATTTAACTGCACAATTATTTCTGTCCATTCATCTTACATTTAAATGTCATTATTCCCCAATGCACCCAAATACAATGAACTAGTTGTATTTTAAAACCATTCCTCTATCCCTCTCTATGCCTTAACCCCCACCATTTCACCCCTTCTCCCCTTACCCCACCCCACCTTTGCATCTCCCCATCCTTCCACCCAAACCCCACATCATTTCATTTTATTCCCATTTTTCTCTTTTCCCCTAATCCTCTCTATTACTTTTCTCATTTTAAAACTGCCATGGTGATTACAGCTCAGGAAGGATCCTTCTTAAGGCAATATGATCAACTTCACACATGATTTGTAAGGGGCCATCTATTTGTTTTATTTAAATATGGTGAAAATTGTGATGCTCCATTCCCCGATGTAAACTGAACCCCCTCCCGGGCCTCCATCCCTCCTCCCTATGCTGTACAAGTTATGCACTGGAACTTTGTCCACATCATTTCATACCACACTTCCAGAACATCCTGTGCCCTGATTAAACCCAAAGAATAAAGTCTTTGTTTTCATTAATATAGAAGAGGAGGCAGCCTCTTCCCTCTCTTTGGACTTCGACAAAATCACAGGATGCTCAAATACTTGGAATATGTCTTTCAATCCGACACATCTCACACTCTCACTATCTCTCTCTGAAAGGACCGTCGAGCAAACCCTCCTATTTACTTCCCTAACAATCCTCTTGAGGAAGTTCAGTCATTCAAACTCCTGGGTCTCACTATCAGCCATGATCTTTCTTGGGCAGACCACGTTTCAAAGTTGTCCTCTAAAGCCAGCCGTCGACTGGGCATCCGCTATCGTATTAACTTCTTCCTTGGAACACCTGAACTTCTATCCACCTACAAGGTCTACATCTGCAGCTTGATGGAGTCCTGTTCTCCACTCTGGGCTGGATTCCGTGCCTCACATCTTGGTCAGCTTGACGCCGTGGAATCCAAGGCTTTCAAGATCATTGGAATCTTCCGTGATGAAGCTGAGTCTATTGGCCTATCACTCCGCCATTGTAGACAGGTCAGTTGTCTCTCTGTCTTCTACCTCCATATGTTGAATGCAAGTTTTCATGCCAAATCATGCCTCAAAATAATTTGTTGCTTATTCAAATTGAAAGAGACGACCCCTCCTCCACCCATAAAATTTTAAGGTGATTCATTGTTATGCATAATGGCGCCTGGTGTTGGCTTAGTGGTTAGGGTGAAGGCTTGGGATCCTATGATCCGAAGTTCGGATCCCTGTCAATCGCTGCAATTAACGCCAGGGGGGTTGACTCAGCCTGAAACCCAACCTTCCGAGGTCGGCAAATTGAGCACCAGCTTGCTGGGATGAATGATCCCGGTGTGTACCCCGGCTTAGAATAGGTACACCGTATCCCTGCGCATCGTAAGAGCGTGACCAAGGGTTGGCGTCAGGAAGGGCATCCGGCCATAAAAACATTGCCTCAAACAGGGAACCATGATTGTCATGGGGCCCGCAGGACTAACCCCCGCTCTAGCGGGGAAAATGGCCTTAAAACGATCATTCATTCATTCATATTTATTGTTATGCATAATAATAATAATAATAATAATAATAATAATAATAATAATATTTTTTGTCCCATATCCAGGGAAATTCTTCATTGGTGACACCATAAGTTTAACAATCATAAAAAAAACATAACACATCAAAGGGAATAAGAAAACAGGGTAAAACATGGAAGATGGACTAAACATCAAAATGGCTCGGAATTGAATTTAGCACTTGAATTGCACGTGGTACAAAATGACATTTTAAAAATGTTCTTCTCCATCTGCCTCACATGAAAGCGTCTCTCTGATGGCAGTTTTTCATTAAGTCCATTCAAGAAGTGACGTTCATCAGGTACGTACATGGAGGGGAGAGGTAGGTGACGTACTTTCTGACCGATACTTTCATTAGCCGTGTAAGGTGAATTTATTCATTCATTTTGAGTGCAGCCTGTGGCTGCTTCTTTACATCATTGCTGGGAGCTTTGCACGTGGCCATTGGATCCATGATGTATGCGATACAAACGTCAATGTGGTGAATCACATGAATATAAATACAGACAGGTTGGATGGTGGGCAGGTGTGTGTCGGTGGGTCTGGTACTCCATGTAAATACCCATGCGTGGTTGTAATGGAGATGGACCCTCTAGACCCTCGGAGGAAATTTTGATGACCGCAAGGAAAACTGCATTGCGGTTTCTTTCGGGTTCCACAAGTGACTGGGATGCAATAAAATCAGTCCCAGATGTCCCATCAAAATATTCCACACACCATATCCACCATCTCCCATCGCTCCAACGTCCTTCCGTCTCCAACTAACTTGATAAAAGCCAAACCAACAAATTGTTTGAGGTTGCTTTTTTATGGAAGCCTAACTTTGATGGAAAGTT
Source organism: Myxine glutinosa (assembly GCF_964187855.1). Classification (NCBI taxonomy): domain Eukaryota; kingdom Metazoa; phylum Chordata; class Myxini; order Myxiniformes; family Myxinidae; genus Myxine; species Myxine glutinosa. The sequence continues at coordinate 115,113,820 of NC_136266.1, read as the reverse complement.
GATGAAACCTGAGAGAGCATTAGACAAGGAGGGTAAGATCAAGTTTGAACAATCAAATCAACTGTTGTTCTTACATCAAAGGAATTTCTAACAGAATTGCTGCAAAAACAAAAGGACCAAAGAACCCCTGTACAAGTGAATGTTAAGTTCCTTTGAAGGAATCACAACTGACCACAAACATTACTCAGATTCATTTGGGAGGTGCGGGGGATGGGAGGGGGGGGGGGCGGAGTAGTATACATTGAGGTAGGTGTTGACAATACAACATTTCCATCCAATGTGTAATTGTTCAGACACTTGTGTGAGTATGAACATTTTACATTCCGGCATTTTCTACAAGCAGTTTCACAAACTGCCGTTCATCGTGCAAGACGGCGAAAATAATTAAAAACAACAATACTACTACTACTACTACTACTACTACTACTACTAATAATAATAATAATAATAATAAGCAATACTACTACTACTACTACTACTACTACTACTACTACTAATAATAATAATAATAATAATAAGCAATACTACTACTACTACTACTACTACTACTACTACTAATAATAATAATAATAATAATAAGCAATACTACTACTACTACTACTACTACTACTACTACTAATAATAATAATAATAAGCAATACTACTACTACTACTACTACTACTGCTAATAATAATAATAATAATAATAATAAGCAATACTACTACTACTACTACTACTACTAATAATAATAATAATAATAATAATAATAAGCAATACTACTACTACTACTACTACTACTACTACTAATAATAATAATAATAAGCAATTCTACTACTACTACTACTACTACTACTACTACTAATAATAATAATAATAATAAGCACTACTACTACTACTACTACTACTACTACTACTACTACTAATAATAATAATAATAGTAATAAGCAATACTACTACTATCACCACCACCACTACTACTACAACAACTACTACCACTACTAATACTAATAAGCAATACTACTACTACTATTACTACTACTACTACCACTACCACCACCACTACTACTACTAAAACCACCACTAATAATAATAACCAATACAACTACTACTACTACCACCACTACTACTACTACTACTACCACCACTACTGCGACTACTGCAACTATTACAACTACTACTACTACCACTTATACTACTACTACTACTACTGCTACTACTACTACTACTACTACCACTACAACCACTAATACTACTAATAATAAACAATACTACTACTACTACTACAAAAAAAAAAACTACTACTACTACTACCGCTACTACTACAACTACTACCACTCGGAGTTTTTTCTATAACAGACCCAATTATCACCATGTGAAGTCCTTCACCTCCCGGGAACATTTTCGGCCGAAGTATTTTACAAACTGGATATGAAGGCCTAACGTTCGATTAATCGGTTATTCAGGCCGAAATTTGGAATTTCGTTCGGGTGTCGGACACTAACTACCCTTTGTGAAAGAAAACGTGGAATCCTTAACGTTCACCAACGAAGGAGAGCAGAGGGTTGGTTGGGACACCGGGCTTAGCATCCATCCAAGGGATGGTACACTTAGCATCCATCCAAGGGATGGTACACTTAGTATCCATCCAAGGGATGGTACACTTAGCATCCATCCAATGGATGGTACACTTAGCATCCATCCAATGGATGGTACACTTAGCATCCATCCAAGGTATGATACACTTAGCATCCATCCAAGGGATGGTACACTTAGCATCCATCCAAGGGATGGTACACTTAGCATCCATCCAAGGGATGGTACACTTAGCATCCATCCAAGGGATGGTACACTTAGTATCCATCCAAGGGATGGTACACTTAGCATCCAACACATCCAAGGGATGGTACACTTAGCATCCATCCAATGGATGGTACACTTAGCATCCATCCAAGGGATGATACACTTAGCATCCATCCAAGGGATGGTACACTTAGCATCCATCCAAGGGATGGTACACTTAGCATCCATCCAAGGGATGGTACACTTAGCGTCCATCCAAGGGATGGTACACTTAGCATCCAACACATCCAAGGGATGGTACACTTAGCATCCATCCAATGGATGGTACACTTAGCATCCATCCAAGGGATGATACACTTAGCATCCATCCAAGGGATGGTACACTTAGCATCCATCCAAGGGATGGTACACTTAGCATCCATCCAAGGAATGGTACACTTAGCATCCAACACATCCAAGGGATGGTACACTTAGCGATGCAACACCCTGCCTGCCAAACACCAATCCGACAGTGTTCATTGTCTGGTCGGGAATCAAGCTCACACTGGACGACAAGTGTGCTACCTCTGCGACATTCTGTCGGACTAAATACAAGCTATTTCTAACGGGATTCCGAAAGAACAAGTCAATGCAAAGATCAAGACATCTGTAAACAACAACAGGTTCCACTCGTCACAACTCCTTGAGAAACTTTCACATTCCAACTGCCCGGTCAGCCAGTCCATAGAATGACGTCACTTTGCCAAAGTTTGAGTCACATTTTATAAGGCTGGGACAAAGACTGCAACACCAGCGTTTAATTTTTTCTTTGAACCACAAGTGAATCTTCCCCTTGATCGTTTTTAACGTCAATGAAGCTTTAAATCTTTAAGCTCAAATTAAACTTACAAACTGCAAACTCCAGTGACGAGTTCATTACAACGTGTCAATGCAACATTCCCTGCACTGGGAAGAAAGGCTCATAATTCAGGAATGGAAGCTCAATGCAAGTCTGCAAGCATTATTTGTGGCCAATCCCAAAAATTTCATACCTTCAAATATCCAGGTATTTGGAGGGGCAAACACCTGTGCAGACCCCAGCATTAGGAAATAGCACAAGGTGTTCTTACAAATCAAATAAAGCAGAAGGAAAACTATTCACACTCAAAAAATGCTTTCTCTCCAACAATCACCTTGTTCATTTAGTCTTTCTTCAGGGATAAATCTTTCTCTTGGACAAAAGAAAAACCACCAGAACATTCTTCCTGTCTCATATTCAGACCATTTTGCACGCTCTTCCTATGTGTAAAGTGTGTCCCTTCAAAAACCTGGAGCCAAAAGTAACCTTCGAGGAACTGCTGTCACATGAGCTGTCACTTGGCAAGTCACACCGTCAAACAGCGTCAAATGACACATTGGTGAGAAGTTGTTGTTGTCCTGGTTTTATAGTAAATTAATTATTTTTATTTTTTATTTCAGGAGTGTCGGATTTGGAAACCACAAGTATTTACAACATGTCGTATTTCGATAATGTAATGGAATGCATCATTATGACAGTACAGACATTGTAACAAGACAAATCGCTAAAAACAGGTGCAGAATACAAATAGAGTCACGCAGTCAAACTTGCAGTGAGACAACACCTAGCCACAACACAACACCCAGCCACAACACAACACAACACCCAGCCACAACACAACACCCAGCCACAACACAACACCCAGCCACAACACAACACCCAGCCACAACACAACACCCAGCCACAACACAACACCCAGCCACAACACCCAGCCACAACACAACACCCAGCCCTAATACAACACCTAGGCACAACACAACACCCAGCCCTAATACAACACCTAGGCACAACACAACACCTAGGCACAACACAACACCTAGGCACAACACAACACCCAGCCACAACACAACACCCAGCCACAACACAACACCCAGCCACAACACAACACCCAGCCCGAATACAACACGCAGCCACAACACAACACCCAGCCACAACACAACACCCAGCCACAACACAACACCCAGCCACAACACAACACCCAGCCACAACACAACACCTAGGCACAACACAACACCCAGCCACAACACAACACCCAGCCACAACACAACACCCAGCCACAACACAACACCCAGCCACAACACAACACCCAGCCACAACGCAATACCCAGCCACAACACAACACCCAGCCACAACACAATACCCAGCCACAACACAACACCCAGCCACAACACAACACCCAGCCACAACACAACACCCAGCCCGAATACAACACGCAGCCACAACACAACACCCAGCCACAACACAACACCCAGCCACAACACAACACCCAGCCACAACACAACACCCAGCCACAACACAACACCCAGCCACAACACAACACCCAGCCCGAATACAACACGCAGCCACAACACAACACCCAGCCACAACACAACACCCAGCCACAACACAACACCCAGCCACAACACAACACCTAGGCACAACACAACACCCAGCCACAACACAACACCCAGCCACAACACAACACCCAGCCACAACACAACACCCAGCCACAACACAACACCCAGCCACAACACAACACCCAGCCACAACACAACACCTAGGCACAACACAACACCCAGCCACAACACAACACCTAGGCACAACACAACACCCAGCCACAACACAACACCCAGCCACAACACAACACCCAGCCACAACACAACACCCAGCCACAACACAACACCCAGCCACAACACAACACCTAGGCACAACACAACACCTAGGCACAACACAACACCCAGCCACAACACAACACCCAGCCACAACACAACACCCAGCCACAACACAACACCCAGCCCGAATACAACACCCAGCCCGAATACAACACGCAGCCACAACACAACACCCAGCCACAACACAACACCCAGCCACAACACAACACCCAGCCACAACACAACACCCAGCCACAACACAACACCTAGGCACAACACAACACCCAGCCACAACACAACACCCAGCCACAACAAAACACCCAGCCACAACACAACACCCAGCCACAACACAACACCCAGCCACAACGCAATACCCAGCCACAACACAACACCCAGCCACAACACAATACCCAGCCACAACACAACACCCAGCCACAACACAACACCCAGCCACAACACCGATGCAGTCAAACTTGATATTTTGGTTTAGTATCACAGTTCAATAACAACAATTGTATCTTCCAAAGCATTTTCCTGAAGCCCTTTATTGAAGAGTTGAGTCAGTGAATCACAATAGTTTATGAGGCCTCTTTTCAGTTCATCGGCCTCATGTGGGCCTGATCACCAACTTCCACAAAGTTCCACTGGGAACCACCTTTCCACTGGGGATGGTAAAAATTCCAAAAGACGTTATATCGTCATGAACGATGACAGTTTGCATTAAAAGGCATGAGCTGCAGTGTACACCTGTCACAGTGTTGCACCTGAATCGCCAAATTGTTATGTACTTTCAAATTTGTCATGTAACATTCCTCGAAGTTTTTTTCACAGGAGACTGGAATGAAGTGTGGCATGGTAAACGATGTAAAATGAAGGAATAAAACTGTAAGCAAATGACAAAGAATGGGAAAAAAAACGTTGGTATGTGAGGGAATTAAAAACACCATGCAATGAAAATGGAGGTGGCAGGATGGCCTAGAGGTACACGCACCCTACTTCAACCTGGTGTCTAGCCTGGGTTTGAATCCCGACCCAGCTACTTAGCACAGCCTTCATGAAAATGTCTGAAACTCATTTACATCAAACTCTCCTTTGCTCTGAAGAATGGTGCTCTGGCTTTTCAGGTTATTTACTTATTGGATTTGTTTAACGGAGGCCAAGGATAATAAAAGAGCAAGAAAACAGAGGGTGAAGAGGCCAAAGCACCGATCATTTGCGGACAGAGGAACAGTTGTGCGGAACGCACAGACAAGCGATAGATAAACAGGTAGGACAAACAGTAAGGGAAACAAATACGATGATAATCAGGTGAAGATCTTCTTCTTCCATCACCCCCGGAAGGGGGAATGGAGAACGTCCCATTATCCTCCACTAAGCCTGCCTGGCCCATTGCCACACTCACCTCCACTTAACAGGAATCATCCTTGGTACAGTTCATCCACACTCACGACAACACCTTTGCCATTCAGATCCACTGTCCACCTGACTGAGTTTCCCCTATTCGTCCTCTGTACATGGCCCTAAACTCTCAGCCTTGGCTCCTGCACCTTCCCCTATTCGTCCTCTGTACATGGCCCTAAACTCTCAGCCTTGGCTCCTGCACCTTCCCCTATTCGTCCTCTGTACATGGCCCTAAACTCTCAGGCTTGGCTCCTGCACCTTCCCCATGATGTCCTCTGTACATGGCCCTAAACTCTCAGCCTTGGCTCCTGCACCTTCCCCATGATGTCCTCTGTACATGGCCCTAAACTCTCAGCCTTGGCTCCTGCACCTTCCCCATGATGTCCTCTGTACATGGCCCTAAACTCTCAGCCTTGGCTCCTGCACCTTCCCCATGATGTCGTCTGTACATGGCCCTAAACTCTCAGCCTTGGCTCCTGCACCTTCCCCATGATGTCCTCTGTACATGGCCCTAAACTCTCAGCCTTGGCTCCTGCACCTTCCCCATGATGTCGTCTGTACATGGCCCTAAACTCTCAGCCTTGGCTCCTGCACCTTCCCCTATTCGTCCTCTGTACATGGCCCTAAACTCTCAGCCTTGGCTCCTGCACCTTCCCCATGATGTCGTCTGTACATGGCCCTAAACTCTCAGCCTTGGCTCCTGTACCTTCCCCATGATGTCCTCTGTACATGGCCCTAAACTCTCAGCCTTGGCTCCTGCACCTTCCCCATGATGTCCTCTGTACATGGCCCTAAACTCTCAGCCTTGGCTCCTGCACCTTCCCCATGATGTCGTCTGTACATGGCCCTAAACTCTCAGCCTTGGCTCCTGCACATTCCCCATGATGTCCTCTGTACATGGCCCTAAACTCTCAGCCTTGGCTCCTGTACCTTCCCCATGATGTCCTCTGTACATGGCCCTAAACTCTCAGCCTTGGCTCCTGCACCTTCCCCATGATGTCCTCTGTACATGGCCCTAAACTCTCAGCCTTGGCTCCTGCACCTTCCCCATGATGTCGTCTGTACATGGCCCTAAACTCTCAGCCTTGGCTCCTGCACCTTCCCCATGATGTCGTCTGTACATGGCCCTAAACTCTCAGCCTTGGCTCCTGTACCTTCCCCATGATGTCCTCTGTACATGGCCCTAAACTCTCAGCCTTGGCTCCTGCACCTTCCCCATGATGTCGTCTGTACATGGCCCTAAACTCTCAGCCTTGGCTCCTGCACCTTCCCCATGATGTCGTCTGTACATGGCCCTAAACTCTCAGCCTTGGCTCCTGTACCTTCCCCATGATGTCCTCTGTACATGGCCCTAAACTCTCAGCCTTGGCTCCTGCACCTTCCCCATGATGTCGTCTGTACATGGCCCTAAACTCTCAGCCTTGGCTCCTGCACCTTCCCCATGATGTCCTCTGTACATGGCCCTAAACTCTCAGCCTTGGCTCCTGCACCTTCCCCATCATGTCCTCTGTACATGGCCCTAAACTCTCAGCCTTGGCTCCTGTACCTTCCCCATGATATCCTCTGTACATGGCCCTAAACTCTCAGCCTTGGCTCCTGCACCTTCCCCATGATGTCCTCTGTACATGGCCCTAAACTCTCAGCCTTGGCTCCTGCACCTTCCCCATCATGTCCTCTGTACATGGCCCTAAACTCTCAGCCTTGGCTCCTGTACCTTCCCCATGATGTCCTCTGTACATGGCCCTAAACTCTCAGCCTTAGCTCCTGTACCTTCCCCATGATGTCCTCTGTACATGGCCCTAAACTCTCAGCCTTGGCTCCTGTACCTTCCCCATGATGTCCTCTGTACATGGCCCTAAACTCTCAGCCTTGGCTCCTGTACCTTCCCCATGATGTCCTCTGTACATGGCCCTAAACTCTCAGCCTTGGCTCCTGTACCTTCCCCATGATGTCCTCTGTACATGGCCCTAAACTCTCAGCCTTGGCTCCTGCACCTTCCCCATGATGTCCTCTGTACATGGCCCTAAACTCTCAGCCTTGGCTCCTGCACCTTCCCCATCATGTCCTCTGTACATGGCCCTAAACTCTCAGCCTTGGCTCCTGTACCTTCCCCATGATGTCCTCTGTACATGGCCCTAAACTCTCAGCCTTAGCTCCTGTACCTTCCCCATGATGTCCTCTGTACATGGCCCTAAACTCTCAGCCTTGGCTCCTGTACCTTCCCCATGATGTCCTCTGTACATGGCCCTAAACTCTCAGCCTTGGCTCCTGTACCTTCCCCATGATGTCCTCTGTACATGGCCCTAAACTCTTAGCCTTGGCTCCTGTACCTTCCCCATGATGTCCTCTGTACATGGCCCTAAACTCTCAGCCTTGGCTCCTGTACCTTCCCCATGATGTCCTCTGTACATGGCCCTAAACTCTCAGCCTTGGCTCCTGTACCTTCCCCATGATGTTTCTACAACGTCGTGCCTGATCCCAGCATTCACTCTGCACTCCCTCATTGTCACTACTCTGACTGCTCCCAAGTACTTCCATCTCCACAACCGCATGCTCCTCCAAGTGTTCCTCCTTCACCGCCCAGGTTTCTACTCCATACAACAGTGCATTCCGCATTTGGTCTTAAACCCAGGCTCGTCAGCTTTATTAGCATGCGCTTGTCGTAACCAACTACTCGGTGCTCTTATGCCATCCTCCACTTTCTCCCTGCAACATTTCCTGTATTTCTCTTTTCAAATTACCTTTTTCTTCCACCCACCCTCCAAACTCCGTACTTGAAGAAAGCCTTCAACTTCTGCAGCATCGATCCCGCAAGCTGTCCCATCATTTATACTTAAATGGTATTTGATGCTTCCATGATCACCTTTGTCTCCGTCATCTTTATGCCATGAATGCTGATACAGCGATTCCATTTGTGCACCTCCTTTTCCTCCCATCTTGCTAATGCCTTTGTACTTACCTTTGCACCCCTCAGCATACTAATTGATCAACTTGGCAAAGTAATCCAGAATGATGAAGCGTGTGCAGATACCTGTTACCAACCTGCCTTCACTTCATATCCCTCATGTGAAGCCAACACACAGAAAACGTTGGAGATTGACAGAAGGGGAAAGTCAGTGATAATAGAAAAGGGGAGACAAAGGGACAACATGTAATCAAATGGTTCACTGCATTGAGTATTCAGCGAAGAGAAACAATGAATAGACTCAAAGAGACAATTCTACAAGTTGGAGAAAAAGGAGACCACAGAATGAAGGTGAAAGGTTCGAATAGCATTGGGAAAGGTAACAAGATGTGAGCTACCTGATAAGCATTGTGACAAGACAAGACTGTGGAGGTATGGAGAAAGGCCAGAGGAAATAAGACCAGATGAGAGGTGGTGCAAAACCACAAGCTAAGCAATCTGTCAGCAGTAAGAGAGAAGCACTCGATGAACTTAATTCTCATGTTGAGAGATGAAAACCCCCCTCCGGCCTATAGATTGTACAGAGTAAAAAGCTACCCCCTTAAGAGCTACAGTGTAACAAGCTACACCCTTAAATATGACAGAGTAACAAGCTAAACCCTTAAATATGACAGAGTAACAAGTTAACCCCTTAAGAGCTGTACAGAGTAACAAACTATACCCTTAAATATGACAGAGTAACAAGCTATACCCTCAAATATGACAGAGTAACAAGCTATACCCTCAAATATGACAGAGTAACAAGCTATGCCCTTAAACATGACAGAGTAACAAGCTATACCCTTAAATATGACAGAGTAACAAGTTAACCCCTTAAGAGCTGTGCAGAGTAACAAACTATACCCTTAAATATGACAGATTAACAAGCTATACCCTTAAATATTACAGAGTAACAAGCTATACCCTTAAATATGACAGAGTAACAAGCTATACCCTAAACATGACAGAGTAACAAGCTATACCCTTAAATATGACAGAGTAACAAGTTAACCCCTTAAGAGCTGTGCAGAGTAACAAACTATACTCTTAAATATGACAGAGTAACAAGCTATACCCTTAGATATGACAGAGTAACAAGCTATACCCTTAAATATGACAGAGCAACAAGCTATACCCTTAAGCGTGACAGAGTAACAAGCTGTACCCTTAAATATGACAGAGTAACAAGCTGTACCCTTAAATATGACAGAGTAACAAGCTATACCCTTAAGAGCTAAAGAGTAATGAGCGATACCCTTAATATTACAGAGTAACAAGCTATACCCTTAGCTATGACAGAGTAACAAGCTACCCCCTAAATTATGATGGAGTAACAAGCTAACCCCTTAAGAGCTACAGAGTAACAAGCTAACCCCTTAAGAGCTACATAGTAACAAACTATACCCTTAAATATGACAGAGTAACAAGTTACCCCCTTAAATATGACAAAGTAACAAGCTAACCCCTTAAGAGCTACAGAGTAACAAGAAGTGAGACCAGGCCAAAAAGGAAAGCTGCACAGAATGCCAATGTAGACAATCACTTTATAGACCGTAAGGAAGTGCTTACCATCAATAAATTCCTTGGTTTTGTAAAGAATGTTAATGGAACACCCACTCAATCTCAGTAGCCAGTTTGGAGTTGCGTTTGGCTCAATATTGGCCATAGCAGAACCTCTGGTAATTGCGTCTCTGCCAGAAGCTGTTAAGTGGTTTAAATCATTAGTCAAGTGATGGTTGCGTCGATAAAGTGTCAGAAATTGAGATTCTTTGGGGTTGAAGTTCATATTCAAGATGAATGGCCAAATAATTACATTTGCCGATCGCCAGCCATTGATAACTTGCAGCGTGATCAAACAGACAAATTGGCTGATTGTTTTTCAGTGTCCAAGGCACATTATGGAGTTTGCACAAAGAAACGAAAATCGACAAATTAACAGAGGACATTGAACAACACCATTTGGCTAAGGATAGGCGACTTCTCACAAAAGAGACTTCTATAAGTGAAGTCTATTGCACAAAAGACTTGAGCTAAGACACCTTATGGAAGATTTTAAAGTTTGAGGTGCCAGAAAGAGGCAAAACAGTTGTGGACAACAAAGAATGATGCACAGAAACAGTTCATTCCAAATCTTTGGTGAGACCAGAGTAATAATTAATGTGTGGAATTTTATTTCCGGATAAGAGAACGAAGTGGAACCAGACAGACTCCTCTTATTATGTTTTTGTGCGGATGGTTATTTCACTTTGTGGTGGCACATTTTACATCAACATTGCCTCAACATTGCCTCAACAACAAATCCATCTGGCAAGCGACTCATGGTTACGAGTACTTTGTTTACAACTTCAATGTGTAAGTTTGTGGTTGGGGTAACCACATTAATTAAGAATAGATCAGTGGTTTTTGGTCTTTCAAAGCACAGTTATAGTCGACAAGAAAAACGCTACAGTGGCACAAGTGCATGCATGCATGGCATGATGCATATGGACAATGCTGATTGGATGGAGGACACGCCTGCCAGATGAGTTTCCTCGCCTTGCTACGTTCCAAGCTTAGGCACGCCAGACTGCAACGCCCTCATTACAATCATTTTACAGAAGTGCCTGGAAAGCCTGCAGGATTTAGAAGAATGCTGTCGCCGAGTATTCTACGAAGGCGCCCCGTGAAGCAATGCAGATACGGAAACAGAGGGGCATAGAAACCTCGGATGTGCTTGCTTCAGCACATGTGTGGGCCAACAACATCCAAGAAATTTAAACCCAAGAATCAGTGTTTCCGCTATGTTACACTCGCTCAATTCTGCCTGCCGTCCGATGCCAAAACGTTTGCCAACATTGCTCAATTTTCCCTCCGATCACACAGAGCGGTGCAGCAGTATTAATACTGGTATAAAGTTCTTCTATCTGTTTCTGTTGATCCTTTTACAAAACCATGTGAATAGGGTGCACTGTTCCTTTGGTAGTAGTATTTGTGGCATACATCCAAGCGAATGTTTAACCATATTTAGTAGCGGAGAGGGAGGCAGAGAGAGAGAGAGAGAGAGAGAGAGAGACCACCTTTAGAGACCACCTTTAGAGGCCATTTTCCCCGCAGAGCAGGGGTTGGCCTTTTTTGGGCACCGTGGTCCCCTTTTTGAAGCAATGTTTTATGGCGGATGCCCTTCCTGCAGCCAACCCTGTTGGTCGCCTCTTGCGACACACAGGGAATTACCAGTGAACCTGTACTCAATTTGCCGACCTCGGAGGGATGACAGGCTGAGTCAACCCCCCTGGCGTTAATTCAGCGATCGACCGGGATTCGAACCCAGGATCCTAGGATCCCAAGTCAGCACCCTAACCGCTAGGTCAACACCAGGCTTTTATCGAGAGGCAGAGAGAGAGATAGAGAGTGAGAAATAGAAAAGGAGAGAGAGAGGGCAAGAATAACAGAGGGTGGGAGAGAGAGAGGAGGTGGGAGAGATAAAGGTGGGAGAGTTTGCAAATGAGAGAGAGAGGGAAGGAGAGGATGAGAAACAGGAGTGAGAAAGCACCTCATCAAAAGACACACACACACACACACACACACACACACACACACACACACACACACACACACACACACACACCTCTAAAGAGTACATGTCAGCCCGAAAGCCACTGTGCTTTAAAACACAATTAGATTCCTCATGGAAATAATAGCACACCTTTACTTGGAATGACAGAGAGCTGGTATCCGTTAGTCCTCGTCCTCGGAGCCTTCCATGTCACGAGCAATCCACGGCGTACTGACCTGAATTTCAACTTTGTTGGTGGGTCGACTGGAATGAAAAATTTGCAATGAGAGACCAAAAAATCAGTTGAATATCAAAACAGTGAACAGGTGAGAAACAACAAGTAAAAGCAACCTAGCAGCTTGTGTTGTTCGTTAAAAGCTCAATTTGCCAAGTTAACCCAACAACTTGGATTATCAGGCAACGAGCAAAATCACAAAGCAGTTTTGACAAGCCAGAAGTTTTGCAGAGAGTTGCGACAGACCCCACCATTACCAGTGTACAAACATAAAGCAAAAATAAAATAAAGCAAAAGGAGGGGGTCAGGTTCAAACCCAGAGTCTGCAGCTGGTAGGCCTTTAGCCAGGAGTCTTAATAAGTACTTGACTTCCAAAAGTAATCAATCAAACATTTCCTTTTTTAACTTGAGATTCCCTGACATTGGGTGAACGTGCTTTTTAAAACTCCACATCATCCATTACAAAAGCCAGAAAAAGGATTTTAATTTTACAACAATTGATCAATTCAAATTCGGCTTTAACAGGCTCTTGAAATGTCTGACCAACCTGCGAGAGGTGGACATTTGTCGATATCCTGATATAATATTTCTGGAAAGATCTAAAAGGACATTTGTCGATATCCTGATATAATATTTCTGAAAAGACCTAAAAGGACATTTGTCGATATCCTGATAAAATATTTCTGGAAAGACCTAAAAGGACATTTGTCGATATCCTGATATAATATTTCTGGAAAGACCTAAAAGGACATTTGTCGATATCCTGATATAATATTTCTGGAAAGACCTAAAAGGACATTTGTCGATATCCTGATATAATATTTCTGGAAAGACCTAAAAGGACATTTGTCGATATCCTGATATAATATTTCTGGAAAGACCTAAAAGGACATTTGTCGATATCCTGATATAATATTTCTGAAAAGACCTAAAAGGACATTTGTCGATATCCTGATATAATATTTCTGGAAAGACCTAAAAGGACATTTGTCGATATCCTCATATAATATTTCTGGAAAGACCTAAAAGGACATTTGTCAATATCCTGATATATTTCTGGAAAGACCTAAAAGGACATTTGTCGATATCCTGATGTAATATTTCTGGAAAGACCTAAAAGGACATTTGTCGATATCCTGATATAATATTTCTGGAAAGACCTAAAAGGACATTTGACGATATCTTCATATAATATTTCTGGAAAGACCTAAAAGGACATTTGTCGATATCCTGATATAATATTTCTGGAAAGACCTAAAAGGACATTTGTCGATATCCTGATATAATATTTCTGAAAAGACCTAAAAGTACATTTGTCGATATCCTGATATATTTCTGGAAAGACCTAAAAGGACATTTGTCGATATCCTGATATAATATTTCTGGAAAGAACTAAAAGGACATTTGTCGATATCCTGCTATAATATTTCTGGAAAGACCTAAAAGGACATTTGTCGATATCCTGATATATTTCTGGAAAGACCTAAAAGGACATTTGTCGATATCCTGATATAATATTTCTGGAAAGAACTAAAAGGACATTTGTCGATATCCTGATATAATATTTCTGGAAAGACCGAAAAGGACATTTGTCGATATCCTGATATAATATTTCTGGAAAGAACTAAAAGGACATTTGTCGATATCCTGATATAATATTTCTGGAAAGACTGAAAAGGACATTTGCCATTAGCTTTGATAAACTTGGAAAAGCCAGTGAATCGTTTTCGATTGTGGACAGCTTTCTGTTGCGGACAGCTTTCTGTTGTGGACAGCTTTCTGTTGTGGACCAGCTTTCTGTTGTGGACAGCTTTCTGTTGTGGACCAGCTTTCTGTTGTGGACAGCTTTCTGTTGTGGACAGCTTTCTGTTGTGGAAAGCTTTCTGTTGTGGATACCTTTCTGTTGTGGATAGCTTTCTGTTGTGGATAGCTTTCTGTTGTGGATAGCTTTCTGTTGTGGATAGCTTTCTGTTGTGGAATGCTTGTAAGAAGAATATATGATGGCTCTGCAAATAAAGGTGAGGGATGGTCTTTCCTTCCACTGTTCTGTGTTTACTTTAATAACTGATTGTTGTTACAAGGTTAATTTGTTGGACACACTCATAAAACATTTTGTGGGTTCTAACTGCATTTCCTTTTGAAATTTCTCCAGATGATCCATGACCTGTGGGGAAAGTAAAGTAGGCTCCTGGAGAACTAGGTAAGAAATACACGAAATCAAGCCACACTAGCTACATGAAACAAGGGGCCAAGAGGATCTGAAACAAAATTAGTTGATTGAAGTTCTGTAATGTGAATGACAGTGGTGGTCTCGACACTCGGTCCTATTAACTGGACCCTAGCCAACTACTCCTCGCTCACCCAGGCTCCAAATTTCCACTTTACCTACAGCCACAGACTTTCAGCATAAACATGAATGGCATTATGATCCTGCACTTATGTCAATAGTTAATCCAACATCAACAATCTCACCGCAACTCTTGGCTGACAAAATATTGGTTATGGGGTAGCAGTTTACTTGGATGGTAGTATTGCGGAGAATCAAAGCTCAATAGGAAAATGAAGGAGAAACAAATAAGTGTGACCTTCATTTAGTACATGCAGTAGACCAGGTGGTATGCACATTTTACAGATTGCATTGAAGGAGATAGATTGCACAATGAAAGAACCAGCAACCCACCACCACCGAAACATGCTGAGTCATCAGGTAGAGTTTCTTACCACTGGGTTGGGCAGGAACAGACTTCATTGAGGTCTCCAGATTCATGAACCTGGTCTGTAAAGAGCAGCTTTCCCCTTCAATGGCTTCATCCAACCATAATCAATATATTTTACAACATCGTTTTGTTGTGGATGGCACTCGGTTATGGATAGTGTTCAGTTGGAGATAACACTCAGTTGCGGATAGCATTCGGTTGTGGATAGCGTTTAGTTGCGGATAGTGTTCGGTAATAGATAGCGTTCAATAGTGGATAGTGTTTGGTAGCAGATAGCATTCGGCAGCGGATAGCGTTCAGTAGCAGATAGCGTTCAGTAGGGGATAGCATTCGGTTGCGGATAGCGTTCGGTAGCGGATAGCATTCGGTAGCGGATAGCGTTCAGTAGCGGATAGCATTCGATAGTGGATAGTGTTTGGTAGTGAATAACGTTTGGTAGTGGATATCCATTCATTTGTGGATAGCGTTCGGTTGTAGATAGCATTCGGTTGTAGATAGCGTTCGGTTGTAGATAGCCTTCGGTTGTGGATAGCGTTTAGTAGCAGACAGCTTTCGGTAGCAGATAGCGTTCGGCAGCGGATAGCGTTCAGCAGCGGATAGCGTTCGGCAGCGGATAGCGTTCGGTAACGGATAGCGTTTGGTAGCGGGTAGCTTTCGGCAGTGGATAACGTTCGGCAGCGGATAGCGTTCAGCAGCGGATAGCGTTCGGCAGCGGATAGCGTTCGGTAGCGGGTAGCTTTCGGTAGCGGATAGCGTTCGGCAGCGGATAGCGTTCAGCAGCGGATAGCGTTCGGCAGCGTATAGCGTTCGGTAGCGGATAGCGTTCGGTAGCAGATAGCGTTCGGTAGAGGATAGCGTTCGGCAGCGGATAGCGTTCGGCAGCGGGCAGCTTTTGGCAGTGGATAACGTTCCGCAGCGGATAGCGTTCGGCAGCGGATAGCGTTCGGCAGCGGATAGCGTTCGGCAGTGGATAGCGTTCGGCAGTGGATAGCATTCGGCAGCGGATAGCGTTCGGCAGCGGATAGCGTTCGTTAGAGGATAGCGTTCGGCAGTGGATAGCGTTCGGTAGCGTATAGCGTTCGGTTGTGGATAGCGTTCAGTTGTTTATTGCGTTCGGTTGTGGATTGCGTTTGGTAGTGGATATCCATTAAGTTGTAAATAGTGTTCGGTTATGGATCGTGTTCGGTTATGGATAGTGACGGTTGTGGATTGCGTTCGGTTGTGGATAGCGTTCAGTCGTGGATTGGGCACTTGGATCCATTCGGAACTCAGACAAAGAGGCACATTTGGGTGAGGAGAAACATTCAGGTGAAGATGAGCATTCGGATGAAGAGGGCATTTGGTTGTGGATAGCCTTTGGGTGAGGTTATGCATATAACTGAAGGGCATATTTGAGTAATGATGTGCAATCGGTTGTGGAGAATGTTCGGTTGTGGAGATACTGGGGGAGTGTTCCTTTATTCTCCAAAACTACTTTCTTACACTGTATTCGATTCAATCATCTGAAACAATGTTGTGTACACCTCCACCTGTGTTTGTAGAAAATAGGTCTCAGTTGTTTCAATTAAATGTTCTGATGTGGTTTCATTTTGAATGAGATAAAAATGCAATTTCATTTAATGCTGACAAATGTAAAGCAGATATTCATTCAGTACACAGTTATTGCACACCACCATTTTCAGTAAGTACACTTCATTGCACAGAACTCTCAATAAGTAAACCTCATCACACAGACACACACCACTCGCAATAAGTACACCTCATCACACACCACTCTCAATAAGTACACCTCCTCACACACCACTCTCAATAAGTACACCTCCTCACACACCACTCTCAATAAGTACACCTCTTTACACACCATTCTCATCAAGTACACCTCATTATACACCACTCTCATTAAGTAGTCTACACCTCATCACACTCCACTCTCAATAAGTACACCTCATTACACCCCACTCTCAATAAGTACACCTCATTACACCACACTCTCAATAAGTCCACCTCCTTACACCCCACTCTCAATAAGTCCACCTCCTTACACCCCACTCTCATCAAATACACTTCATTACATCCCACTCTCATCAAGTACACCTCTTTACACCCCACTCTCATCAGGTACACCTCAATACACCCCACTCTCATCAAGTACACCTCATCACACCCCACTCTCATCAAGTACACCTCATCACAACCCACTCTCATCAAGTACACCTCATCACACCCCACTCTCATCATTTACACCTCATTACACCCCACTCTCAATAAGTACACCTCATTACACCCCACTGAATAAGTACACCTCATTGCAACCCACTCTCAATAAGTACACCTCATTACACCCCACTCTCAATAAGTACACCTCATTAAACCCCACTCTCAATAAGTACACCTCATTACACCCCACTCTCAATAAGTACACCTCATTACACCCCACTCTCAATAAGTACACCTCATTACACCCCACTCTCAATAAGTACACCTCATTGCACCCCACTCTCAATAAGTACACCTCATTACACCCCACTCTCAATAAGTACACCACATTACACCCTACTCTCATCAAGTACACCTCTTTACACCCCACTCTCATAGGGTACACCTCAATGCACCCCACTTTCATCAAGTACACCTCATCACACCCAACTCTCAATAAGTACACCTCATCATACACCACTCTCAATAAGTACACCTCATCACACACCACTCACAATAAGTACACCTCATCACACACCACTCTCAATAAGTACACTTAATTAACCACCACTCTCAATAAGTACACCTCATTACACCCCACTCTCAATAAGTACACCTCATCATACACCACTCTCAATAAGTACACCTCATCACACACCACTCACAATAAGTACACCTCATCACACACCACTCTCAATAAGTACACTTAATTAACCACCACTCTCAATAAGTACACCTCATTAAACCCCACTGTCAATAAGTACACCTCATTTCATTCCACTCTCAATAGGTACACCTCATATCACACCACTCAGTAAGTGCACCTCATCACACACCATTCACAACAAGCACACCTCATCACACACAACTCGCAAGAAGTAGACCTCATCACACACCACTCTGAATAAGTACACTTCATTACCCACCATTCTCAATAAGTACACCTCATTAAATCCCACTCCTCAAGTACACCTCATTACACCCCACTCTCAATAAGTACACCTCATTGCACCCCACTCTCAATAAGTACACCACATTACACCCTACTCTCATCAAGTCCACCTCTTTACATCCCACTCTCATAGGGTACACCTCAATACACCCCACTCTCATCAAGTACACCTCATCACACCCCACTCTCATCAAGTACTCCTCATCACACCCCACTCTCAAAAAGTACACATTATTACATTCCACTCTCAATCGGTACACCTCATTACACCCAACTCTCAATAATTACACCTCATCATACACCACTCTCAATAAGTACACCTCATCACACACCACTCACAATAAGTACACCTCATCACACACCACTCTCAATAAGTACACTTAATTACCCACCACTCTCAATAAGTACACCTCATTACACCCCACTCTCAATAAGTACACCTCATCATACACCACTCTCAATACGTACACCTCATCATACATCACTCTCAATAAGTACACCCCATTAAACCCCACTGTCAATAAGTACACCTCATTATATCCCACTCATCAAGTACACCTCATCCCGCTCTCAATAAGTACACCTCATTACATCCCACTCTTCAAGTACACCTCATCCCGCTCTCAATAAGTACACCTCATTACACCCCACTCTCATCAGGTACACCTCATCACACCCCACTCTCAAAAAGTACACCTCATTTCATTCCACTCTCAATAGGTACAGCTTATATCACACCACTCGGTAAGTGCACCTCATCTCACACCATTCACAAGAAGTAGACCTCATCACACACCACTCTGAATAAGTACACTTCATTACCCACCACTCTCAATAAGTTCACCTCATTACACCCCACTCTCAATACGTACACCTCATCATACACCACTCTCAATAAGTACACCTCATTACACCCCACTCTCAATAAGTACACCTCATTAAATCCCACTCATCAAGTACACCTCATTACACCCCACTCTCATCAGGTACACCTCATTACATCCCACTCATTAAATACACCTCATTAAACACCACTCTCATAAAATACACCTCATTACACACCACTCTCATTCAGTACACCTCATTGCACACCACTTATTAAGTACACCAAATTTAACCACCACTATTACTTATTATACCACATTTAACCACCACTATTACTTATTATACCAAATTTAACCACCACTATTGCTTATTATACCAAATTTAACCACCGCTATTACTTATTATACCACATTTAACCACCACTATTACTTATTATACCACATTTAACCACCACTATTACTTATTATACCAAATTTAACCACCACTATTACTTATTATACCACATTTAACCACCACTATTACTTATTATACCACATTTAACCACCACTATTACTTATTATACCACATTTAACCACCACTATTACTTATTATACCACATTTAACCACCACTATTACTTATTATACCACATTTAACCACCACTATTACTTATTATACCACATTTAACCACCACTATTACTTATTACACCACATTTAAACACCACTATTACTTATTATACCACATTTAACCACCACTATTACTTATTCTACCACATTTAACCACCACTATTACTTATTATACCACATTTAACCACCACTATTACTTATTATACCACATTTAACCACCACTATTACTTATTATACCACATTTAAACACCAGTTTTGCTTTGTGTATCCTCATTTACATGTCCCAGCTGCTCTACCAGTCTGAGACTATGAAGAGGTTGTAATAAAATCTGAAACAGCAAATTTGCAGAACATAAGGAGAAGAATCTTTAAATCACCCAAACGATACCTTGGCAGTTGGCCTCATGTACTTGCTGCACGGCGAGAAGCACGACCACGAGATGGCTGCACAGTTGCATCTTCCTGCAAGTTTACACAGTGAAGCCTTCATTTAGAATGGTACAATCTGCATCAGGTGCTCTATCAAAAAATTAATCTCCTTTAAATATGTAAAAAAAAACATCTATCCTCAAGTGCTGATATTTCTTATAATCACATCATTTCAAACTCTAAACTTCCACAGAAAACCTTTTCTCAAGGTATGCTCTTTGTCGAACAATCTCCTGTTCAAACACAAACACCAAATGCTTACGTCTCTCAATTTTGTCAAATACCATGCAAATTACTTCTCAGATATAAGTCTATTTTTGATTTTACCTCTGGTAACCTTGAGAGTCTTCACAAACAACTTCAAAGTTATAAAGCTAAAAAAATTCAGATAAAATGTGAAAAAGTTAGATTAACAGAGAAAATCAGATGATTCTCAGTTGCATAGGTATTCAACCCCTTTGCCTAATTAACCCTAAATCAAATTAGAATAGTCTTTAGAATTCATGACAAAAAGAAACATCCATGAAAAATGGTCCCCTCTCTCTGCAACAAAACGATATTTTTCAATGCAATGTAATTTTTTTGCGCTCAATATTTTTTAAACTCAATATTTATGATAATTATTATCTCATCATAGAAATGCAATTGAATGAAACAAATGACATAACGATCAAAACAAATCAATATCTGATGTAGTGAACAAGGTTTGACATGGAAGTGACCTTCAGAATTACGGTTTTGCCATCAGATGAACATTTGCCTTCATCATTTCGACGATGTGAATCACTAATAACAACGTTTTCTTCTTCATCACATTTGATGCCCATCGTATACCCTGGAGAATTTCCCACGGTCAAAAAGCATGTTCTTGAGTCTTGAAAACTCAGACCGAGTGCCAAATTCAGGATGATGGGGACTCTGGAGTATCTGATATTTGGGATACCATTCCACTTCTTGGTTTCATGAATGGTGAGGAGAAAGAAGCATCTCAGATGACAAATTGATGATTCTGGTAATTCGTTCATCATCAAGTATGCACCGCGGGAACAAACTGAATGGTAAAATCAGTTCCATGCTGAACGCTGCCATCAACATCAGCTGTGGCCTGAGGAATACCGAGTGATCCCACATTCCGAGACCGCATCTTCGGTTATTTACACGTTAATACATATGGAAAAAAACGATCGCTTTTGAAGGGAGGAGAGGGGTTTCGGAAGTCTGTGCTGCAGGTTCCCCCTCCCCACCCCCCGGCCCCGACCCTGTAACCTCCTACAACTATAACATTGTTTAGTTTGACCTCTTCAGTTATTAACAAAAAAGTTCATTTGGAAAAATTTTTACTAGGTAATTTGTCCTAAATGTGGCATTATTGGTAGGGGTGAACACTTTTGCAGACCACTGCATGTGTAAGTCATCTCAGTCCAACTAAACCCTCTCAGTGTAAACCCCCTTGGTCTGCATAAACCTCCCCTGTGTAAGAACCCACACCCCTTTCCCCAGTGCGCCTATCCATCCCTTTGGTCCGTCCCCCTCCCTCCTCTTACTAAACCCTTTAAGTCTAACAAAATCCTCTTTGTGTTCTTTTTCATTTTTACACAAAATAATTCAAGTTCACACTTCAAAACAATTTCAAAATACTTTTAAAAGCACTAACTAAATATATCACAAATTTAAAACAATCTTCATTCATAATGTAACAAGCATTCTGAGTATTGCGCTGCAATACATGTCCCCTACCAAAGTTCAAAGTGCCATAACTTTGTCAAAAATGATCGAATATGCAAATTTATGCATGGTTGATGCTGGTTTTCAAACTTGATCTGAGGTATGCTGAGACACGTGTGTCATGCCTCGCCTCGTTGATAAGCCCGCAAGGTCGCTCCGTGGAGCAGCCTGCACGTATTGCACTGTGTGAATTATATAAATTATTACCAACTCACGGTCTGAGGTACGAGCGATTCAAGAGATATCCATTTAAAATATATATATTTTCGTTTAATTAACGATATCTGCCAAACCACGTGCCCTATCGCAAATTTCAAAAGGACATTTTAGTAGATTGACATGCTGAACAGATGTGTGAAGTTTCCCCTCGATTGGATCAAAAATGAGGGAGGAGCTCGGTTTTAAAGGTTCATGCTTAAAAACGTCATAACTCTGAAACCATGTGATGCATGACGTCATGCTCGCTGACTTTTTTGTTCGTCATGGGTATGTGATTCTGCCTGAAAAGTTTGGCCTCGATCTGTTCAGCCGTTGTAGAGAAAAAGGGGTTTTCGTGTTTTCACGAAAAACAATATGGCGGCCGAACCACGTGACCTGTGACGTCATAATTACCATTAAAATATTCTACAGACCGAGTCCCTCCTATGGTGAAAATTTGATCTCAATCGGTCCAATTATTGCAGAGAAATTGGTTTTTAAAGGAAATTAAAACTTAAAATGGCACTGAGTTAAAATGGCACTTAAAATGGCACAATCATCAGAATTATCAGAATTCCCAAAGTTCAAAGTGCCATAACTTTGTCAAAAATTATCGAAACGTCGTGAAGTTTGAACTTGATCTGTAACTTATCATGAGGAAACCATGTGCCAAGTTTGAAATCATTAGCGTTAAGTGTTTCGAAAAAAAGCCAGGAAAACTGTTCTTTGCGTGATGGACTGACAGACTGACGGACGGACGGACGGAGGGACGGCGTGCAAACCTATAGTCCCCTCCGGTGTACACCGGTAGGGGACTAATAAAAGGCATCCTTACTTCACGGACCAGTGTGTGTGTGTTTGTTTGTTTGTCACGCTACTCCTACAGTTCTAAGCCGATTACATCCAGACTTGCTACATAGGATCAACATGACCCAAACTAGTGTATAAGGGTGTTTTTATCTTTGCCGGTGGTCTTGCAGGGGGGGGGGGGGGGGGGGACGATGAAGGTTTGCAATTTCTCTATGTAAATGTGTATCGTGTAGCACCACCTCCAGGTGGAAGAGGGTATTACAAGTCCCCACCCTTTACTATCAGCTTTACTTTACTGCACGTTTTCCAGTGCAGTGAGATGTTTTGAATTACCAAGCGAGAGGTATTTTGGAGTATTTTTAATTACACGTGTGAATAAGGATAATAACATAACCCCCTTGGCCGCTCCCATAGGGACCGGGTGCTTCTCGTAAATAAAATTACGGACAAGATTTGAAGTCAACATCACGTTGACAAATATACCACCGTGAAAATATATAATAGAAATAAATCATACCCAATCATCTGTATATCCCACCCCCTGCCCCCACCCTCCCCCCCTCCATAAATTCCCTCCTTTGATAACCCTCCCATAGGATCAGTGAGGGGGTTCAAAGCTGGCGTGTAATGTTTCATGGTATGGAAAATGTAGAAATCATCGTCCAGGATTGAAACTTCTGTGCAATAATATCATCTACCCCAAGAAAGTTATCCAGGAAGTGGGCATCAAAGTTGGCTAAAGCATTCTGGGTAAAAAAAAAGTGTCCGATTATACAGCCAACATAGACATGTATGCTGTCGAATGGAGCTCCTTGTGAAGGAGAACATGAAAGCAGATCAAAATCACAAGCAGATCAATATATATATTTCATGTAGTTTTGGATAAATGATGCGGAAAGTTCAAAGATGGAGCAAAATTGTTGAGGGATCTTGAGCATTTTCACATGCAACCAACTGGCGTCACTCAACCATATATATCATGTATTGAACAGATTATTCACACGGTCGGTGAAATTGCAGAACAGCTGGATGTCAGTGTTGGAAGTAAGGAAACTCATTATAACTTGGGATTCAATAATATTGGTGAAACATGGTGACCAAATAGGTCTGTTCAAAAGGCGACTTGGGTGGTCATTACATCAGAGCTCCTGGAATGTTCCCAGAGGGAGGGAGATGATTTGTTGAAGATGATTTGGCCAAGGCCGAGCGAAGCGAGGTCGAGACATTATTCCCGATACGTAAAACACCCTGGAACCCATGGCTACAGAAAGCAGACCTTTTGGAAAGCTGGCCACATTTTCAATCCAATGCTAGTTTGTTTAAAATAAATTACCCATGGGTAGGTGCTCCAATGTTGGAAGTTTTGCGTCCATCGCTGAAGCGGTTGCGGAGAAAAGGAATTTAAAAATGAATGAAGATGAAAAGGTGAGGGCGGAAGGAAAAAAAGTGATGGCCTCGGTTGATGTTCCACAAACATGGAAGATTGTTGGACCCCACCATAAAAAATAATAAATTAAGGTTCAGCACCAGCAAGGAAGTCAGATGGCAATGATGTTTTGGGAACTTGTCGGTTTAAATCAAGTGGAATTTCTTGAACGTGGGAAAACCATCAATGCATCGTAATCGTGACTTGTTATGCAATGGCGCAAGATGAGCAATGTACAGATGTGAGGCCGAAACGCTGTCTCAGGACGTGCACCTTGGTCTTCACTCCATGTCAATGCTCACCTTCAAGTGGTGAATGCAACTTGTACTCTCGTATAAATCTAAATCATTCTCTATACAGAGCAGACTTTTCATCTTGTGATGTTCTTTCTCTTTCTTAATCACACGGATGCTGTATCTACAGGCAATGATTCCCACATTATCAAAAATCCTGGAGATGAGCCATCGCAAAACAATATTCGTAAAACTTGAAGAGATCACTGGTGCTGGTCCGTGCGCAGAATGTGGCTGCTGGTTGCATCATCTTCTTCTGGAAGTGTGGCTGTGACTGCCGATGCAGTGCCCCCCTCATTACCAGTAAGCTGGTGCTCATTTTGACAACCTTGGAAGGATGACCGGTTAAGTCAACCCACCTGGTGTTAATTCAACGGTCCAAGAGGGGCTCAAACTCAGGACTCTGAGATCTCAAGCCAGCCACCTGAACCGTTAAGCCAACACCTGGCTTCAGGAGATACCTGACAACCTCAGGTGACAGTTTCATGTGTCATTTATGAATGACAGTTTTTACGAGGCTAATGGGAACAATTCATTATTCTTTGTACTATTCATTTAATTAATTTTTATTATTATTATGAATCCATATTTATTTAATTTTCAATACTTATCCCTTATTTATTAAAGGGAAAGTTTTAACAATATTTATTTCTGGTTCAACAAACGCATAATGTTTTAAATTTTATAAGAATTCCTCCGATTAACGATTTTAAACGTCACATAGACGACTTTAAACGTCACATTCGTGCATCACGTTTGTGCGTTACATTTGGACTCGTACGACCCATCACATCTTGCTTTTATAAAAACCAGATCGACAAATTCACCAAAAACAACTAAATCGATCCTGTGCACAATAAAGTTCGATATCAATATACAGGAGTTGCACAAAATCTGATTGACAAATTAAACATCGGTCGGATGTAACCGGTTCAGGGTGACGATCCTATGATGAGACAGGTAAGAGAGGCGTGCACACCTTGGGGCTTCAGAGCAGAACAACAATAATTAAATGAGTCACCTACCACCAAGTCAGGTATGCGAGTGTCCCGAGCAAAGAAAATGGGGACACCTGGATGCTCACAGCCCGAAGGTGTAATCTCAACTCCACCCTCACACATTATAAATCTTCACAGATAGCACCTGGGACTTTATACATGCAGAACTAAAGCAAACGGTCAGTAAGGACACCATTCTGATCTCACCTGGATCGGTTACAGACCCACGGGATGCACCGGACCCTCGCTGACTCCACCAAGATCCTCGCCGATGGTCCAGAGCCCGACTCACTGGCTCACCTGCTGTGTCTGTCTATCAGTGTACACGCGGAATCATTGAGCACACTCGGTCTGTCCAACGGACGGAATAACCAACCTTCTATTCTCCCGAAATCCCTTGTACCCCCACGCCTCCCCACGCACTTTCCCCACCCCCTTTCCTTACATCTTCACTCCCCACTCTCCCTTACGCCATCCCCTCTCCTCCCGATAATTCCACTGAGGCTCAACCCCGTCACCCACTTCCTCGTGGGCTTTGCACACCAGCCCCCCCTCCCGTCCCCCACCCACTAACTTAGCCCCGCCTTTTTAAACCCCAAAGCGTCGTACAAGCTCCGACATCGCCCGTGCGTCTGCTCTCCTGCATGAGCCATCCAGGCAGCTTGAAACACACAAACAACCACCAGATATACAATCAAATATAGAAAGGGATCCACAGGTCTACCTTATGATATTTGTCTTTTACACACACACACATATAGTCACACTGATATACACACACACACGTATGTAATTCAATATTATATATATATATATATATATATATATATATATATATATATATATATATATACATACACACACACACACACACACACACACACACACACACACACACAAAACTTTCTCTTGGATCATCCACATCGGTCCCTCTCAGATGGATCAGGTCCCTCTCGATGAAGTTTGGGCGATGAGTCCCAGACGATAGACAAGTACCCTCATGTCTCACTTCCCAAATTTTCTTTGAAGTTTTTATTCCAGCAGAAAGGAAGGAAATTATTTATATATATATATATATATATATATATATATATATATATCATATATAAATATCTTAATGTTTTTATTCACAACACAAAGCAATCTCATTAATAAAACGATTGACATAGACATATAATTACTTCGTCAATTACAGAACCTGTTATTCACACAAAATGTGCTGAAGCAATTCATTCAATGATTTTCATTGTTCGTTTATTTACTGAACCAAATGGGGAGGGGAAAGGGCAAATGGCTCATAATGTATGTTTGTTTGGCTGTCTGTCTGTCTGTCTACTGCTGCAAAAGACACGTCTGTCTATCATCGAGGAACTGCTTAATTGCAATAGATTTTTGTCCCCCGTCGCACTGCGGAGCGAAAGGGGGACGATGGTTTTCCCCTCCATCCGTGTGTCCGTCCGTCAGTCCGTCCTTCCGGCTGTCCGTCCATCCGTCCGTCCTTCCGTACGTCCGTGCGTGCAGGCATGCGTGTGTGCGTACGTGCGTGCATAAGCAAAGGACCGCATTCGAATTTGGTGTGTGGGTGCAACCCACGTCAAAATCCAAGATGGCCGCCGCCATGTATGTCTGATGCCATGTATGTCTGAACCTTGTGAGCAGAATATCTTGAAAAATAAGCGATGTATCAACTTCTAATCTGGTGTGTGGGTGTACCTAGGCATAAGGAAGAACCCTTTTGAAAATTGGGTCGCCACGTCAAAATCCAAGATGGCCGCCGCCATGTATGTCTGAACCTTGTGAGCGGAATATCTTGAAAAATAAGCGAAGTACCAACTTCTAATCTGGTGTGTGGGTGTATCTCGGCATAAGGAAGAACGGTATTGAAAATTGGGTCGCCACGTCAAAATCCAAGATGGCCGCCACCATATATATGTCTGAACCTTGTGAACGAAATATCTTGAAAAATAAGCGAAGTTCCAACTTCTAATCTGGTGTGTGGATGTATCTACACATAAGGAAGAACGCTATTTAAAATTGAGTCACCACGTCAAAATCCAAGATGGCCGCCGCCATGTATGTCTGAACCTTGTGAGCGGAATATCTTGAAAAATAAGCGGAGTACCAACTTCTAATCTGGTGTGTGGGTGTATCTAGGCATAAGGAAGAACGCTATTTAAAATTGGCTCGCCACGTCAAAATTCAAGATGGCCGCCACCATATATCTGTCTGAAACTTGTGAGCGAAATATCATATCATAGCATGTTTTCTGCGTCTTCCACTTTGTCAACTCACATCACTTCCCCGACGGGGGACCTAGGCGTAACGCTTGTTATATTTTGAACACTGCAGAACATTAATCGCAGCATGAATCGGAACACAGACCCGCAGTTTAGCAGAAATTTGGCTCTGCATTTGGTGGCAAATTGTGGGGAAGCCCACCCTGAACACGCATGCGCACAGAGTGAGATAGCTATTTACCTTCGCAAAAGCGGAAGGTTATGTTTTGATCGCTGTGTATTTATTTGTATGTCTGTGTGTGTGTGTGTGTGTATGTTATTCGCATAACTCAAAAAGTATTCAACCGAATTGCATGAAATTTGGTGGGATGATTGGTTATTATACGGGACACATTTGATTAGATTTTGGGAGCAATCGGGTCAAAGGTCAAGGTCAAGGTCACGAAAAGGTCAAAATCGTATTTTTGTTGTTCTGTTCCCTACACTCCCATGCCAAGTACAGAACAGTAGCTGCGGCGAAGGTATGCGCTCTACCGAGTGCCCGTTCTAGTTTAGTCTGTCTCCCTGTCAAACAAAATTAAAAGTCCTTCCTGTACACCCTCTGTGTGAAGGTACCGGGGCACGTATGCACAGTGAATGGGATTGTTGAATAAGATGGCGGCAGCAGAGGATGCCGAGCCAGGCTGGCTCGCCGTGGTCGTCAACTGGCGACAAAACTTGTGTCCGCCATGATGAAGGAACTCGTTTCCCTCGATAAACCAAAGGACAAAAACTACGACGAACTTGTCGAGATTATGGCTAAACACTACAAGGCGGGAGTACACGATCCTAGATGTGGGGGATCTCTGGGTCTCTCCTGGGAGATCAATCGGCTGTCTCCATGCCGCGGGCTTGTTCAAGAGAACTGTCCAGGGTTATACAACAACTCCCAGTCAAGTTTGTTTAATGTGAACGAATTGAACTCGTCATCGTCAGCTGAGAAACCTCAATGTCACCAATATGCTCAACCCAACAATTCAGTTCAGAGGGAGAGCAATTCTGTGCCGAAGCGTGGGAGCAGGTCGTTGAGTTCTCCCACGGGTAAATCATGCTGGCATTGGTTAACATCATACTAAAATACGCCATTTGTGTCTGACTGATGAATTTTTGACACCTATACATTCTGTAGTTACTTACCCAATCTCAACCAAACTTGAGGTTACACAATGAAGGTTGTAGCGCATTCATTTGCCCCCCTCCCCAAGGGGGTTTTCCCCGCCATTGCCGTCAATGGGTTGAATGTTGAGGTGTATATAAATGTTAAAATAGCTTTATCGTGGCGTTTTTACAAAGGCCGCTTCGAATAACAAAACTAACGATAATAGCGTCATATTAATGTTATTACAAAACAATATTAATACCAATAATATCCCACTTCCCCCAAGGGGTTTTTCCGGCAAGTCAACGTATATAAATAGCTTATCATGGCGTTTTCATGGGAGCAATGGCCTCTACCAGAAGTAATGAATATTATGAACCACAAGCACGTATGATTAGCTTTTTAAACAGTCGCTAATGCTGTTTATAACACTATATGAAGAAATTTGGAGGAATCCCAACATGCGTGAGGTAAGTTTTACTTACAGAACTGAGCGAAGATCTACTGTACTCTAGGTACCCCATAAGTGTTGGGTTAATAACATGGCCCTTTCTGCCGCTACCGTGGCATTTTTCGTAGTGAACTTTTGAAACTCGCTCCTTCTGTTTAACATGAAACTGAAAGGGTGGAAGCTCAGGTTGTGCTCATTCACCACGCAGCTAGCTAACGCTTGCCAAGCCGGCCGTTCCTTAACGGTTTTGAATGGAGTGCTTGCTCAAATGCTGAAACCACTTCGCAATCTCTTCACAAGAAACTTGGTAAATGAACACACACACAATGTTCTTGAGATCCGACCATAGATCGACTGTAATCTATGTACTCCAAAGAGGAATGACCTTTTTTACGTTCCCGTAGTTGATCAATCTTGCAAAAGATCAATCAAAGAACTTGCAAACCTTGCAAAGATCAATGTTTTGGATGGGGAAAGATAAGAGATGGTGGTGAACAGCTGTTTTAAAGACCTGGAGGGAGGAGTGGGATTGAAGAGAGTGAGGCAGTTTGTTCCAGAGCCGGGATAAAAGAGGAATGAAGGAGTGAAAGTAAGCAGAGAGTCTTGATTTTGGCAGTTTAACCATAAGAGGGTTGCTGGCAGATCTTGTGCGACCTGTAGGAATATTTGGGGGACAGAGCACAGAGAAAGCTGGGGGAGCTAGGCCGGAAAGGAATCAGTAGAAGAAAGAAAGACCACCAACCTGCCTGCGGTGATTGAGTGAAAGGCCCTCGGAGTTAGCTTCATCGTGGGAGATTACAATGATTCTGAAAGCTTTGGTTTCAACACCGTGAAGCCGAGCTAGGTGTGAGGCAGGAGCACCGGCCCAGAGGGGAGAACAGTATTCCATTGAGCTGCGGATGAAAGTCTAGTATGTGGCGAGGAGCTCAGGTGTGCCAAGGAAGGACTTCGTACGACGGAGGATGCCCAGTCGGCGACTGGCTTTGGAGGCCAGCTTGTAAATGTGGTTTTCCCAGGAAAGATCATGGCAGATAATGGGACCCAAAATATGGAGAATTTCAACAAAATATTTCAACGTAATCTTACTATAATTCACCAAATGTCCGTCTGTCTGTTCGAAGGTACCATAAAAATTGCTGAACCGATCATAAAGATATTTTGGGTGGGTAATCCTGGGACACCTGGGAGTAAAATAGGCTATTTAGTTTTCCCAATTTCAGCTTTGGTCTCCAACATTCTCAGGTTTGGACTCCCGCATAACATTTGCGTTCGCATAACGTTCATTGTGATGATGTTCTCATTGTGACGATGTATGTGTTCACGGTAGTGTTAGACGTGAAGGTGTGGACGTAATTTTGTAATGTTTTTCGTTTCGTAATCCTTTAATGAACGTTTAATGTTTAATGAATGTTTAATGTTTAATGCCCTTCAATGTCCGGGGCCGCACGCGCGCTACACTGGACTGGCCAGCGTGTACCTTGCCCATCGCCGTCAGGCTCGGCTAAACCGCTGAGCCCCATCCGTGATGGGGACTGGGGCTTGAGACAGTGTCCCACGAACGAGGAATTCCCAGTAAGCGCGAGTCATCAGCTCGCGTTGATTAAGTCCCTGCCCTTTGTACACACCGCCCGTCGCTACTACCGATCGGATGGTTCGATGAGATCCTCGGATCAGCCCCTGCACGGGCCGTTCTCGGCTCGTGCAGGTGCACCAAAAAGATGAGCGAACTTGACTGTCTAGAGGAAGTAAAAGTCATAACAAGGTTTCCGTCGGTGAACCTACTGAAGGATCATTATCGGGACATCATGAGAGCGAGCGAGACGCACGACGTACATGGTACGTGATCGTCCATGTACTGTTTAGCCATGTACTGTTTAGATTTTGATGATTTGCGTGTGATATGATTCAACGGATGTTTATATGAATCGTTTAAAATAAAAAAGCCCTCAATTTCTGATATTTTACCTTTTCATTTGGGCTTCCCAATTGAAGCCCCGCCGGTAGGGCGGGTACTGTTGCTAGTATGGAGAATCTGATAAACGCAATGCCCAATGTTGTAGTTTTTAAGAAGATGTTTTGATCACCGGCCAGTCTGAATACGTGGGTAACCTTGAGGAGGTTCTCAAATGTCTTGAGGAACCCGGTGTTAAGGTAGTGTAGATTTGTGTTACCAGAAGTGGAATTCATTGGTTGTATTGTCAATGCCGATGGCATAAGGCCCAGGAAGTCCAAGACTGAGGCTATCAGTGATGCTCCTCCTCCTGCAAACACTCCTTTATTCAGAATCTGCGCACTGCTCTTGAACCTCTCCACAAACCCCTTCATATAGAGGTGTAGTAAACTTTTCCATGGTTGAAAAGTAATCTATTTCATGTACTTTTGGTGTAACATAGATGCATCAGTATCTGTTCTCTGGACATTTTGAACTCGTAACCGACCACAAACCATGGCAGTCCCTATTCAATGAGTGTGAGGGAATAACCCACAGGCCTCTGCACGCATTCAGCGTTGGGCTGAGATGTTAGCAGACAATGACTATTCTATAAAGTATCATCCTGACAGTGAATGAGAAAGTGAGACCATACCTTGCTCGTAAAGACAAGCTGTCCTTACATTCTGGTTACCTGCTGTGGGGCAACAGCATTGTATTGTACCCCCAAAGGTCAGAACAAGGTGTGTTTTGAACGACATGGATTACATCCAGTTATTGGGACATTGAAGTCAATTGCGGTTAGCCACGTTTGGTGGCCGGGTTTCGATGAAGATCTAGAGAGTGGTGTTCGTCATTGTTCCAGTATGTAAGGCAACCACCCGAAACTCATCCGAGACACCGCTTCAAATGTGGTCCAGGTCGATAGAGCAGTCCAGGTGATCAAGAGTGGTCTCAAAAAGGTGAATTACGGTTCTTCTCTGCAGACCAGGTCGTCACGCATTTTATTTACATATAGGACACACCCGCACACAACCACTGGACACACACCCATAAAAATGATGTTCAGTGAAATGCTAAAGACACACTTAGCCCTGATCCACCTTATGATTCATCCAGAGTTTCTAACCACCAGTTTAAACAGATGTGGTACCACGACAGGACCTCAGTTCCACGTGTCATTGACATATTCAATCCTGTTTTCTTGCTGAATCCTGGCCGTGGATCTAAATGACTCACAGGTCTTGCAATGATCGAATTGGCAACCCTGCATTTGCTGTGGAACTGTCAAATGGACATGCAGTCGGTAAATATTGACCCGCTCCACCGAAGGCATTGGGAACGAAATCCTCCAACCCATTTTCAGCCTGCGTCAAGTGAACCCTTGGTATCTATTCCAGTTGTCAAGTGTCCAAACACAATGTGACTGAACCCGATCGATCATAAACTGTTGGAACCTGTACCATATTCTCCATCACCTGCTCCTGAGTCTGCTATCAGAAATCTGTTACCCCATTTGTGACGCTCTGCTTGCATGTGTAAAGCACCTGATCGGTTGAACTTGCAGTGATTGTACCTTGCACTACTGTATATAATTGTTGGTGTGGCTGGGGTGGGGATAAATGTAAACATTTTTTGTGTGAAGTTACCCAGGAGCACATTCGCAGTGTATGTGGATCATGGAATAAGAGTGCTGGTCCGACTTACATGTTATCTTCCCTTTTAGCCCTTAATCCTGTGGATAGGTCACAATTCCAAACTGGGAACTTACTGTTTTTAGGGACGTCATAAAGCACACAAACAACAGGCATGAATAACTAATTTAGCGTCTTAAATAAGTTCTCATCAATGATCTCTCCGACTCTCTGGAAAATCTTCTCTATCTCTTTGCTGATGACTCCACTCTCTGCTACTCCATACCTCATCCCTCAGATCGGCAGTCTGCAGCCTCCTCACCCTCTGCAGACCTGGACAAAATCACAGACTGGTCAAACAAGTGGAACATGTCTTACAATCCTGACAAATCTCACACTCTTACTACCGTAAAATGGGGTGAATAGGGACAGCAAGGTGAATAGGGACACAAACTGAAAAAAAGTTTGGAAACCTTTTTTCGCTGAAAATTGATAACCATACTGATTTGTTGATATTTGGGTTGAAAGTGTTCTCTTGTTTTTTTAAAAAGCAACTTATAGTCCCTATTAACCCCATATATGGGTTAAATAGGAATAAATATGATTTTTATGGCTGTCCCTATTCACCCCGTTTTACGGGTGAATAGGGACAGTCACTAATACAAAAAAATAATAATCAAGAAACAATCCTGAGTTTCCAACTTATTGCTAAATTGATAGCTCAAATGGATGCACATAATATGCACCCATAATAGAAACCACAGTGCCAATGAAAAAAAAAATGGGATAAAAAGTTTCTCCAAACTGTCCCTATTTCTTGATTATTATTTTTTCATTACTATTCTATTTATTACTATTTAATTTACTATTTTACTATTTAATTTACTATTTACTATTTATTACTATTTTTATTAGTATTTATTACCATTACTATTATTTTTTTATTATTTATTACTATTACTTGATCTGAATTATATTATTACTATTCCCCCATCCAAAACCTTGATATTTTCTACCCCCGCTAATTTCACCCCAAATCCACTCTTTTGAAATACCGACTTCTTTCCTGGAAGTCCTAGCAGTGTCCATGTGTTTATACCTCTCCCACCCCCACTCCCCTTCCCACGCCTCCTCCCCACAAGCCCTTTCCCTCCCACAGATCTCCTGATGTCCCTGCTCTCAAATGTTGTACTTGTGTGCTTCCCCCTCTCACCCCATCTCCCGCTCCCTTTATTATATGTTTTGTGTCCGTTTGTTTTTTTGGGATTAATGTTAGCTCTTACACGAGCCTCGATCTTGTATACAAAAAAAAAAACGTTGGTGTCAAAGACGGTGCATCTGCAGCAGTAAACGTATTTTAAAAAATTATATAGCCTTTAAAACCTTTATTTTATTTCAATTGAAACCATCCAGTTTAGCAGTAACTGGGCACAATATTACGCTATTTTTCGCTATCTCCACCAATCAAATTTGCTGCTCGTGCCCTCAATGTTGGGGAATATAGAGATTCAGACAAAATGGTGGCTCGTAGGAAATACAGTCAATAGGCTCTCGTCCAGACCATGCTCAAAAACACAAAGCAAGAGTTGAAAGGATCCTTTCCATGTTCTTTTTTTCAAGACTGCGCGGGATAAGGTGTATCATGTATTGACGTTTCGTATTGATTACAATAATATCCACATGTCAATGGTCAATTGAAACAACCATCAACATCTTTTTTATATATACTGGTGTGTATATATATTGTTGCGGTTTTGAGAACCCACACTTGTAAATATGACATCATTAAAGTGTTAAAGGTTGCACCCCATAGGTAGGCCACAAGCAACACGTAGGTCACCATAGGACTTCAGTTATTTCATTAGTATGTGTTTAGATAAGGCCGTCTTTCCAATAGTTGAATCTGCGTTGTGTCAATCAAATAAGGAGTAGGTCCCCATCCATTCATTTTGGCAACCTCCCTCTCAAAGCAACGCCATTAAGCGCTAGCCATCATCCTTGCCCTTTAGGGCCAGCAGCATGTGCAACCTCGCTGGGCTTCCGCCCCAACCAGCAGCCTTCGCTGCCCTTGAGCTCGCCCAAACGCCGCCATAAGCCATGAGGTGAGGCCCGGAAAAAGGGGGCGGAACGCCAGGAAGAAGGTGTGGCCACATCACCCAGCCGTCAAGGGCGGGGCCGGTAAGCGATGACCAGCCAACCAGGGTTAAGGTAAGATCGCCTGAGAGGCATGCTCTGAGAGGCTTTTGGGCTCGCGGAGCGATCGCTGCTAGAGTTATAAAAGCGCGAACGCAAAGCCCTTTCAAAGGACTGTACAGGACTTACCAGAGAGCACATTTGGGGAACCTACCTGGAGAACTCGCGAGTATAAGGACTGTCCAGAGCTTGTTGGAAGCGCGCTTGTGAAAGGACTCTTGTTGGAACCTTGTGCTAAAGTAGGACATTGGAGAGAGGGTGCGTTTGGCACGAGTGTGCACTTATTACATACGCCACTAGGACACCAGCCTTCCCCCCGTTATATAATTGTCCGTTCACGTTCCACTACACGTGGAGCTGCCCGCCAGGTTTCGTCCGCTGGACCGGAGCCTGGACCGGAGCCGGGCTGGAGCCTGGACGCGCTGGTGACCATCAACCCTCTACAATCCCCGTGTGAGTGTGTATGTGAGACGGACCCGTTTGTCTGGGGAATAGAGTAAGACTGTTTAAGGTTGCCCTGTGTGCTTCTTCTTCCTCTTCCTATCCTGTACATTTCCTTCATTTCCTCTTCTCCTTGTAAATTGTTAATAAATTGCTTTGTTCTTCCTACTTTCTGGGTTTCCTCTCCATCCGATCGCATCAGTCTTTTCTCCATTGGGTAAACGTGGCACGATCGGAACCGCCATAATCGGGTTTAGTCCTTGCTAACGGCCCGAATCGCGGCTCGCTTCGCTCGGCGTGTCCACTAACACCATGGTTCGGGCGGCAGTTACTTCCCTGCTTCACGGTCAGTGTTAGTAATTAGGTAGTAGGACTAAGTTGACCAATAACCCTACCTAATACCGACCGGAAGGAGCGTATAACTTCCAGGACTCCCACCGGCCAGATAAAAGGACAAGGGGATTACCCTCCCCCCCCCCCCCCTTGGTAAGGGGAGAGCCGACGACCGAGATCCGCAACAATATATATATATATATATATATATATATATTTATATGTACACACAAGCATGAGTCATATGTGTCATTTTTATTTATATTTATTTTTAGAAATGTAGGGAAGAAATTTTAAAAACGAGTGGCCAGATATATATATATCTTCTCTTCTCTCTTCTCTCTATATTATAAAAGAAAGTTTTTGTTTGTTTGTCTGCTCAAGCTAATCTCCTGAACGGTGAAAGATAGGAGGAAACCTCTAATACAAAAAATGTCGGGACGGGACCCGGGAAGGTTTTAGGCGAGGTGGCGAGGCCGGTCGTGGCCCACCTCGGCTGGGCTGGGCCCATTTCGCAATTAAAAGCTGCGCTAAATTATAGTCATCAATCGTCTATGGCCGTGAGTAAAAGCTGAATTATAGTAGTAAATTCATTCAAAAAGAACTAAGAATGTTGGGACGGGCCCCAGGAAGGTTATAGGCTAGGTGGCGAGGCCGGTCGAGGCCACTTCGGCCGAACTGAGCCCATTTTACAATTAAAAGCTGAGCTGAATTATAGTAGTCAATCTTCTACGGCCACGAGTATAAGCTGAATTATAGTAGTAAATGCATTCAAAAAGAACCCGGGCAACGCCGGGTGCTTTCGGCTCGTATATGTATGTATGTATATATATATATATATATATATATATATATATATATATATATATATATATATATATATATATATATGTATATATACATGTATACATACATGTACATACACACAGATACACACACAAAATCAAATCAAATTACAGAGACCCCCAATTCCAATAAAATCTAAGTTGCGGTGAGTTTTCATTACGTGTCAAAAGTATGACAAGTACTTCGCTGCAAACACCAACGGCGCCATCTGTTGACTGAGCTTGGAGTGAGCACTGAGGTTTTTATAAGTGCAACAAGTGGCCATTTATTTACTTACACACTTAAAGGGGGCACCCAGTGCAGGGCACATGTCCAGAGTACAGGCTGGTGAGATAGCTTTCATATGAACCCAGAAGTTGACAGAAATGAACATTCTATTTAG
Organism: Myxine glutinosa; assembly: GCF_964187855.1. NCBI lineage: Eukaryota > Metazoa > Chordata > Myxini > Myxiniformes > Myxinidae > Myxine > Myxine glutinosa. Next base: position 115,076,482 of record NC_136266.1, on the reverse strand, counting down.
TTTGAAACTTCCAAGTGTTTATTTCATTTTTAAACTGTCGATTCTGCAACGGAAGAAGCAATTATGCTTTTTAAAAGCCTGAGCCCATTACTGAATCTATCAATTTACTCCCCTTTAAGGTACAAACACAATTATTGCAATGATCTTACTCTAACTTAACACCTGCATCATTTATAATTAACTTACATAATTCAAGAAACAGCAATTAATGGTGTCATTAACTGCTGTTGTTTCAATAGTATAAGTTAACCCTAACAAAATTCTAAATAATAAATCCATGACCTGACTTACAGGGGCACTGCATCATCAAACACATCTACACCTTAGTTAAGATTCCACCAGCACAATTAAATCACTATTTTTTATTTTTTTTCTATACAAGATCGAGGCTCGTGAAAGAGCTAACATCAATCACAAAAGAAACGGACACATAAAACATATAATAAGGGGAGCAGTAGACAAGATGGGAGAGAGGGGGAAGTACGCAAGCACAACATTTGAGAGCAGGGACATCGAGAGATCTGTGGGAGGGAGAGGGCTTGGGGGGAAGAGGAATGCGAAGGGGGGGGGGGGGGGGACACATGGGACACAGCTAGGACTTTCAGGAAAGAAGTCTGTATTTCAAAAAAGTGGATCTCGGGTGAACTAACAGGGGCAGAAGAGCTCAAGGTTTTGGATTTTTTTTTTTTTTTTTGTATACTGAATCGAGGCTCGTGAAAGAGCTAAATGGGGGAAGATAAGAGATGGTGGTGAACACCTGCTTTAAAGACCTGGAGGGATGAGTGGGATTGAAGAGAGTGAGGGAGTTTTTTCCAGAGGCGGGAGTAAAGAGGAATGAAAGAGTGAAGGTGAGCAGAGAGTCTTGATTTTGGCAGTTTCACCAGAAGAGGGTTGCTGGCAGATCTTGCACGACCTGTATAAATATTTGGGGGACAGAGCACAGAGCAAGGGGGAGAGCACTGGGGGAGCAAGGCCGGAGAGGAGTCCGTAGAAGACAGAAAGACCACCAACCTGCCTGCGGTGTGTGAGTGGTAGGCCCTCACAATCAGCTTCATCGCCGGAGATTCCAATGATTCTGAAAGCTTTGGTTTCAACTGTGTGAAGCTGAGCTAGGTGTGAGGCAGGAGCACCGGCCCAGAGGGTGGGGGGACAGTATTCCATTGAGACTATTGATTGAAATATGCATTCTTTAGAATCTAAAGTTTCGATGATAATTGCAAGGTAAGGTGACCTGCTGTCTATTTGCTTCTGTGATTCCTTGAGGGTTATAACCATGAGAGAATATCCCACTTAAATGCAAAAGTAAAACCCCAACACGATGTTCCTATCAGACACCTCATAGTTCTTCCCTCGCGACAATAAAACAAAACTTCTGACATATAAATCTGACTTTATTATGTATTACCCAACACGTGAAGCAAAAACTATGGTTAAGCAATTTGTTCACTTTGTCTGCCCGTCTGTCTGTCTACAGGTGTCAGTCTATGATCGAGGAACGTCTTAATTTCTATCGAATTTTATATTTTGAAAACACGAATCGGAACACAAATCTGCAGCTTAGCAGTACTTTGGTTGGAAAATTGTACAGAATCTCATCCTGATCACGCTTGAACAGAAAGGAAGGAGTCAGGTAATGTTTTGTCTGTCTGCCTGGCTGGTAGTCAAACAAATTGGAAAATCATTCCAAACAACAAAATTTACTGTTTTTAGGGGCTCATACAACAGTTACAAATAACTAATTTAACAAGTTAAATAAGGTGGTGTAAAAGATGGTGCATCAACGGCAGTAAACTTCTGAAAAAAAGTTTCTTTTGTTTTTTTTTCTACCGGCTTTAAAACCTTTATTCTATTTCAATTGAATTATTTACTTGAACATTGTAGAACACAAATTGGTTCGTCGCACTTTCAAAACCGTTCCGTTTAGCAGTACTTGAAAAAATATTTATGCCGTCTCATGGCATGCCCTGAGGGCAGAGTAACTGTGAGATTCAGCATTCAGACAAATACAGCAGCATCTAGCGCTGTTTGGTTAGTGCAAAACACAAAGCAAGGCTTAAAAGACCCTTACCATGTCTTTATACTCAACACTGCATGTAGTAATGTGTTCTATGAAAAATAAGTAAAGAATATATTAAACATAAAAATCCCCAAAACTGCCTCCTTCCAAATTTCTAGTTTTCCCTTCCTGAGAGTTTGCTTCGGTATCCATCTTGTCCACTTGATGCATCCTTCCCTACCCCTCATTTCTCCCAACATCCATTATTTGTCCAAGTCTCCCTATATTCTATCCTTCAACCCTGATGTTGGTGTTTCCCACGCCCTCTGTTTTCTGCAGGGTGAGCAGCCATGGGAATTGTTGGTGTTTCCCCCCTTTTTGTTCTGTTGCTTCTTGATCTGTTTAGTGTGTTCCCGCACTTCCATGAGGCTTGACGTTCCACACCAAAAAATCCCTGACAAATTACAAATTCCTGCCCTAACCTACAACAGGCACTGCTGCTCCTGTGTAAGAACTGATGCTAAACCGTAGCCACGTATTGCATAGAACGATGACGACTGCAACATGTGCTGAAAATCATCCTCATTTAACTAGCAAAATATATTTCACTACATTACCTTACCTAAAATTCCTCTCTGAACAATCTTACCCAAGAAAAATCCTGCTTTCAGAAATCCGACTTTGAAGGCTTGTTCTAAAATATCTGACAATAAAAATCTGACCCCTTTGCCCCCCCCCCCTCCCCACCCTGAAACAATTTCCATTAACTATCATATCCCCATTCGTCAAATCCCCCAAAATCCTATTTTTTTAATCTTCCCATAATCCCACACCAAAAGTTGTACAAATCCTATCATAACCCCTAATATTTGCACTCAGGTAGGTGTTTCTTGAAAAATGATATTCTAAAAGGCCCAACCTCAAAAAAAAAAATCGAACATAAATATTCTCCCTGAGTAACCCTAAGCCCTCGCCCCCTCCCATTAAAAACCCAGCTCGAAAAATTCTATCCAAAATAGTCCTAACTTGAGCCATTTTATTCTCGTGTTTTTATCCCAAAATATTAACATTAAAAATTATTCCCTTGACAATCCCACACAAACATTTCTAAAAACCTTATCCTAAATGTTATATCAGCAATAAATACTCCCCTAATCATAATTAACCTTAAAAAGTACTGTATTTCTCTAAGTCCTATCCTTAATATTAATTTTGGAAAAAAACAACTATATTAAAAAATCTCCACTAATAAATACCACTCTAACATCTTGCACAAAAATGTCTGTCCTAAATTAGTATTATGCCAATAAAATTCCAACTTAAAAAAATCAGCCTCAAATAATCCCACCCTAAAAATCCTTTCCTAAAAGAATCTCCGAAATAGTCCAGGACCATAAATCATGCGAAAATAGTCTTGATAAGCCCACATGAAAAAAAAAACTTTATAATCCCTATCCTATTAAATAGTCCTATCCAAAAAAATACTTAAAAAAATACTTCCCGAATAATCAACCAACAAAACGCTTTCTCCAAAAAATTATATCCGAGGTAGTCTGATCTAAAGATACTTCTTTCAAAAATAATGTAAAATAGCCCACCATAAAAAAAATATTCACTCTCAAAATTATATCCTTTAGTTAAAAAGTCCGATCCACAAAAAGAATTATTTGAAAAATCATCCACAAAATAATCCCACGATAAAAGATCGAGAACCTAGATAATCCTAAAAAAAAACATTCAAAAAATAATCTATCCTAAATAGCCCTCTACCAAAAAATCCTACTTTGAAAAAAGATCTGTACTGATAAGTCCACCATCATATATATATACACACACACATATATATATATATATATATATATATATATATATATATATATATATATATATATATATATATATATATATATATATATATATTGTTACGGATTGGTCACTTCCGCTGTTGTGGTTTTCACCCACTTGACATATTTCTGATATGTATTATTATTATTCTCAAAAGGTTTATTATTCAGGAACAGCTATCTAAAGTTTAAAAGGTTAACTTAAAATGATACAGGAAACCAAACCGGAAGAAAAGGAGGCGAAGAGGAAGAAGCGGCGCAAGAAAAGTCGGAGAAGACGCGTGACATCAGCGCTCCGTAATGAGCAAGGTCTACTGACAGTCACGAGGGGAGTTTGAGTTCCTTGAAAGGACATCCGGCGATAGGAATTATCGCTGGAGGGGAGAAATCTGCGTAGTCAGATTTGGGCACTGTGATTCCGACGAATCCTCGCCTCGTCGCATCGGCTCAAGCAGGAGCCGTCGGCCATTTTGAACCCCGCGCTTCAGACACCTATGAAGGTTTTGGTTCGTGTTATCTTCACCCCAACATCCTACCGTCTGTCAGGGATGTGTGTGTGCGACCGCTTCGTCGTCAATTACATTGCGGTTTGCTGAGTGAGCGGTGAAGGTGCGCCTCTGGAGGGCGCCTTTGTACAGTTTGGCGGGGCCAACTCCAAGGCCAACTGTACGCGCTTCGGATATCGACTGGAGAACGAGATTCGGGCTTCGACCGGATTTCGTTCTATCGACCGCTGGAGCGAATCACATTCGCCTTGGAAAAAGTTATAGAGACATTGAGGAGTGTCCTTTCACTCGCTGGCAGCGCAGTGAGTTACCTGACTTTGTAAGATATATATATATATAGAGTGCACTCTTAATTGCCATCTGTTGTACCATTATGTCCTTGCGTTTTATACCGATCCTGCCTCCCCCCAGGCCCTCTCCCTCCAAAAACATCTCCCGATGTCCCTGCTCTCAAATGTTGTGTTTGTGTGCTTCCTCCCCTTCTCTCCCCATCTTGTCGACCGCTCCCCCTTTTTATATACTTCGTTTGCTTGTTTGTTTGATAAATGTTAGCTCTTTCACGAGCCTCGACTCTGTATACAAAAAAAAACAAAAAAAAAATTCCTGTGTGTGATTTCTAATACAATTTTGTTCATTTGTAATCATTGGTGTGGTTTCACTATTACTTTTCAACATAGGGTAACATATTTTCTGCCGGGGCTCCTCTCGGCGTTCGGAGGTTACCGAGACCAGGAGATTGTAGAGGACTCTGTAAATATATATATATATATATATATATATATATATATATATATATATATATATAACTGTAAGAAATAGTAGAAACTCCAAAGTACGAGCAGGGCGTCTCATTTGTATTGAATAAATAAATCGTTAGATTAAATAAGACGCGGACGTAGCTTCAGGACGTCGATCTTTAATTGTCGACAAGCTTTCGACCAACAAAGGTCTTCTTCTGAGTCGGCCCCAAGTTCCCCAAGCTGGAGCACAGGACTTCCGTTGAACTTGGGGCCGACTCAGAAGAAGACCTTTGTTGGTCGAAAGCTTGTCGACAATTAAAGATCGACGTCCTGAAGCTACGTCCACGTCTTATTTAATCTAACGATTATATATATATAATCGTTATATATATATATATATATATATATATATATATATATATATATATATATATATATATATATTGCTTGAAACATCCTGTTTCAAAGGTCCTGGTGTCAGGAAATAAAACAGAGCATAAGATAATTCTCAAGCAATCAGAAAATAAATATATCATTTTCAAAAAGTCTGATCCTTATGATAATACTAGCAGGGGTACCAGGCGTTGCTTGCGAGGGTGTCGTGTAACTGAGAAGGGGGTACAGGAAAGCCTACGGAGCACAGGAGCGAATCTAAGAAGGGGTTAGGAGAGCCGGCGGGCCGGGGAGCAGAACAGCCGCTGGAGTAGTGGGGGGGGGGGGGATGTCTGGGAAAAACTGCAGAGGGCAGGAGAACAGCAAAGGCAGGGAGGAGGGGGGGGCAATATAGAATGGCAAGGGGGCAGAGGGGTTATTTAAAATGGTGAGTCGAGGCGATGCTGGTTTGGGTTTATATAGAATGGTAAGTTGAAGCGATGCTGGTTTGGGTTTATATAAAATGGTGAGTTGAAGCGATGCTGGTTTGGGTTTATATCAGATGGTGAGTTGAAGCGATGCTGGTTTGGGTTTATATAGAATGGTGAGTTGAAGCGATGCTGGTTTGGGTTTATATAGAATGGTAAGTTGAAGCGATGCCGGTTTGGGTTTATATAGAATGGTAAGTTGAAGCGATGCTGGTTTGGGTTTATATAGAATAGTAAATTGAAGCGATGCCGGTTTGGGTTTATATAGAATGGTAAGTTGAAGCGATGCTGGTTTTTGGGCTTCCTCTGGGTCTTTAAGGGTAATTTGGGTCTAAAGGGTCTTTGGAGTCTTCAGGGTGTTTTGGGTCTTCAGGGTGTTTTGGGGCTTCGGGGTGTTTTGGGGCTTCGGGGTGTTTTGGGTCTTCGGGGTGTTTTGGGACTTCTGGAGTTTAAGTTTTTTTACCCAAGTCCTTCACTAACAGGCTGTCCATGCCTGATGTTTGAATGTGGAATTGTGGAATTTATCGGTGCAAACCTTTTTTGAGATTTTTGGCCTCCCTCCCAAGCGTAGCACAGGTACCTCTTTAGTTAGGAATATTTTCGTTCCAATTAAACGAACGTTAACGCATGAGGGCGCACCAGCTCTGTCTTTAGGTCACATCACTGCTGCTTTGGAATGAGGTTCTGGTTTTCAGACTCAGATCCTATTTGACATTCATTCTCTCTGGTGTTCGTTTCACTGCTTTTTGTCGCTCAAGTTTTGTGAATATAAAACGTGCATGGAGAATGCGTTACATCAAATAAAATAAACATCCCCGATAATTCACTGGGCAGCTCAAAGTTTGCCAAGATGACTCCTTTGAGATATTTCGTATTTCATTCCCAAAGGAAGAGATCCAACAATGAAATTTCATCCTGTACTTTGCAGCATATACCATCCTTTCGTATAGCACGTCAAGTCGGCTCTCCGATATAAGTTCCAAATTCATCCCATATAAGACGAGAGGCTATGGGAAACATCCACAAAAACATATTGCAGAAATTCTCATGAGACAATCCAATTTGATGTTTTGTAAGGCTATAAATTGATTAATTACAATTCGAACAATGCATTTTACTTCCAAATCCTCAAACATTTTTCTGATACCATTAGTGGGAATCAATTGCATGTTTATGAATTGCTTCAAAGTATTACTATTACTCTCTGATGAAAATAGCAAAACTATTTTTTTCTTTTTTTGTATACAACATCGAGGCTCGTGATCGAGGATCGAGGCTCACATTCATCACAAAAAGACAAACTGACATAAAACATAAGATAAAGGGAGCGGGAGACAAGATGGAGAGAGAGGGGAAGCACACAAGCAGGGACATCGGGAGATCTGTGGGAGGGAGAGGGATTGGGGGGAAGAGGCGTGGGAAGAGGCGTGGGAGAGGTAAAAAAAACCAAAAAACACATGGACACTGCTAGGACTTCCAGGAAAGAAGTCGGAATTTCCAAAAAGTGGATCTGGGGTGAATTAACTGGGGTAGAAAAGATCAAGGTTTTGGATGGGGGAAGACAAGAGACAAGTTTGTTCTATTGATTGTGATTATTATGGCCAATAAACTATTGATTATTATGGCCATGTTTCCTATGAGAATCTTCCAGACAGAAAGTTTGTTGTAAGACGTTCCCAGAAGGCCTAATTATAGGGTCGGCTTTAAGGGGAAATCGAGGATTATGCCAGAGCAAGGTGGGGGCAAGTTGTCCCTGGCAGGAAAAGTGAGGCAAGGTTCCACAATTTATCTCCCCTGGTTAAGACCGGGTCGGTTTACAAATACAAGAATGACTGATGCAGCTAAAATCACCAAGCAAAACCCCATAACAAAAGTTACATTCCAGCTTTTCAACAATCGCTCAAGGTCCCGGATGACGCGGAACATAATGGAATTTTCTGAGATAAACTTGGACGTGGAAATGCCTCATTTATGTCTGGGCATCGAGAATAGGGAGCAACACGTGTAGGGATTGGGGACCTAGGGGAGTCAGGAATGGAAATCAAGAGACGTCGAGAACAGGGACAAAAGGGGCCCTGGAATGGCGTGTTGAGACTAGAGCAGAGGAGGTTGTTAAAAAATCTTTCCCCTTTCCCGGACTCGCCATATAAATAACACCCACCCTCCACTGTTTCGGAACGGGGCGTAGTTGCTAGGACAAAGAAGGAGATATATGGGGTGGGTGGGGGTGTTAGAGGATGGAAGGAGGAGTGATGCCCGAGTTCCTCTGTTCAAAAGTCGACTTTTCGACACTAAGAGCTGCACAACCGAAACATATGCCTTGTCCAGTTCCATGGTGACCTTATCGCTGTGTCTATCCCCAGATAGGTAGACAACAGGTTACCGCTTGTCAACATTTCGTTGCAATCGAAGGCAGGAGTAATCAGACGCAACTAAATTCTTCCCCTATTCTGTCGAAGGTTCCTGTTTGGCTCCTGATCCAGTCCTCGTGGATTTCGGCGCATCATGTGCTCTGGTAATGATGTGCGACTTCGCATAACCTCATTCTGATTTACATTCCAGCTCTTGATGCGGTGAAGATTGTGCGATGCCAGGCTTAAATGTGGGAATCTCCGCCACACGAAGACCTCCCAGTCATGGTGATGGGATCTTGCAGGATCTGGACTCGGGTCTACAGCCGGGGTATTTCTTCTCGTCGGATCTGGATTCATGCCTTTGTGGAGAGGACATCTGGGAAAAGTTTGAGCTTCTTCCCACCCCACCGAGCTCACCCGGGGACGTGAGCTTACCAGAAATGCAGGACACGATGCTCGAACTTGCCTTGCATGGAAACCAGCACGAGGAGTCACACGCGGGACTGTGGGCAACGTGGTCTGCAGCGCGAACCCATTGGGAGCATGAGGAGATGGAGCTGCCAGTCGTGCTGAGGGACTGCATGTGGAGCGGCTGTTCATGCGAGTCTCGCTCGGTCACCGAGCGCTGTGCATCTTTCATGGGGAAAGGCTGGGTCCCACATACTCCATGTATACCTCCAGTGGAACAAAGCACATGTGCACGCAGACCAGCAGCGACTACTCCGTCCCCGCTTCAAATTGTGAATGAGATTGGGATCTCAAAGCTAGACAGCCCAGGGTCCAGGTCGGAAGGTGAACTCTCTTTGACTGATGCCGGTACGTTCTGATGGCAAGAGCCTTCTTATAGCTCTGGCCAATCGCTCAGCCTCACTGTCAAGCAAGTGTCCTCATTCCTTTCCATTCATCCTAATTTTAAAATTAAGTAAATAAATTAATAGATTTGTAATATGTGGACTCCGTTGCTCAATCAAATAATCAAAATAACTTACTAACTCTCTTTTTGCATTTTTGTTTTTAGTAGTTTACAACTCTTGGTTCAATCGCTGAAAGAAAAAGTTGTGACTGCAAACAATACTGCATGTGGACACAGACAGGGTGTTGCATCCTTCACTGTCCATAAAATGGAACATTAACCTGTTTGAAAAGTTGAGATTTCTCATTTGAAATAAGGAGGATGTATTGAGTGCTAATACCCTGGATAGTTCTGTAGCCTGGTGTTGACCTAGCGGTTAGGGTGCCGGCTTGGGATCCTGGGATCGAATCCGGGTCGATCGCTGAATTAACACCAGGGGGGTTGACTCAACTTGTCATCCTTCAGAGGTCGGCAAATTGAGTACCAGTTCACTGGTAATTCCCTGTGTGTTGTAAGACGCGACAAACAGGGTTGGCGTTGGCGGCAGGAAGGGTATCCAGCCATAAAACATTGCTTCAAAAAGGGGACCACGGTGCCCGAAAAAGGCCAACCCCTGCTCTGCGGGGAAAAATGGCCTCTAAAGGTGGTTCTTCCCTGGATAGTTCTCTGGTGGTCAGATTCTATTTTCCATCAGAATGTAGCAATATTAACAGCAAGAAGCTGTGTAGCTTGAGGGTGCAGGGTCACTTAAATTATCTCAGGCCAAGGTTGAAGGCCTCATTATGTGAGAGAGAGGACCCATCCATTTTTTAAGGAACTTCAACGTTGTTAGGACCAAATGATCATGTGGCATCTTGAAGCTATGATGTCATTTTAGAGGAGCTTCTTACGCTGTGCCTTGTCCTGCAGGTGAGACTGGAGAAGACACGGATGGCGATTTCGATAAAAACGATACAGAAGATGATTACGATGATTGTGAAGACGATGATGATGGTACTGAAGATGATGATGACGACGATGAGACTGATGATGATACTGAGGATGGTAACGAGGAGATAGATGTGGTGACCGTGCGGACACGACGTTCGGCACGGCCTCCTCGTTCACTCCATGTGTTACGTGCCGGACCCGTACATCTACTGCACAGTTATGCAGCTCCCGCACGGAGATGTCTGTCTCCACATCCCGATACCAGGTGTGAGCTTTCAATGGACGCAGACTCATGGGACCCACAGGACTCTGGACGACGAAAAGCACACAACGTTCTTGAGCGGCGAAGACGTCACGATCTCAAGAGGAGCTTCGCGGCCCTGCGGGAGAGCGTGCCAGAGTTGGACGAGCGAGCTGCCAGGGCGACCATTCTCCAGAGAGCAACCGAGCTCGCACGCTCGTTAGCCATGCGGGAACGACGACTCGCGAGCGAGAAAGAGCGAGCGAGGGTGGAACGAGCGGGACTCACTCGTCGCCTTGAACGGCTCTTGCAGCATCCACAGGAGTGATAGCATGGCCGTTGTGCCAAAATACCACAATGGCACCATGTACAACCAATTGGCTTGAATTTCCACAGAATCGAGTATCCAGGAAGAAATGCGGATAGAAGGGCACAACAGTAGAGGTATAATGGGAGGTAGACAGGAGTTGATTTTAGGTGATTTGTGAGCAGTGTGTACAATGTTGCACTCTCTTGATATCTTGAGCTTCATATTGTCTGAGTTGCAAATGCAGGCATTGTCAAGCATCAACATGTCGTGTATGTTAATGCAACCCTTACCGAACTGCCCCCTCCCCTTTAAACAATAGGAAGAAGAGGAATCTTACAAATAATAGAAAAAGGGATTCCCATATGTTGTGATTGTTGAGATCGCTCTTCTCCCCTGCCTTCCCCCATTGTTCGCATCATCCCTCCCTATTGAGTGCATACCACTTTGGAATAGGTTTGTGGTGTGGGTGGGCTTAGTGTACTCCTTCCTTGGGTTATGATTGGGGGAAGGGTTTGGGTTGAAAGTGGCACAACCTGTAATGCACCAAATGGCCTCCGAATGATATATTTTCCTTGCATTCCCTTCAAATGGAGAATCTACTTTTGTTAAATTCCACACAATTCCTATCACAATATGTTCATCAATGTATATAAGGAAGGTACATATGTGAGACATAAAAAGTTTTCATAATGAGATATTCACGAGTCCCACAAATGCCAACTTGTTATTTTCAAATACTGCATATACAGTATATACACATATTATAAAACAGGAGCGTCTGCCTGTCCATCCGTCCGTCCGTCCAGAAACTACTCCCTTAGTTTTAGGGCTAGCTCCGCCAAACCTTCTGTGGAGCATTTTGGTTTCCCAGCGGATGTCCTAAGGTAGGTAGGAGCTTTCATAAATTCCTCAATATAATTATGATTTTGAGAATTTGATCGACACGAACATGCTCCAGATCCGGAAGTAAGCACACAACAACACAACAACATGCATTTTAAGGCCATTTTCCCTGCTAGAGCGGGGGTTAGCCTTGCGGTCCCCATGACAATCTTCTCCATTTTGCCCTATTTTCTGCATCTCTCCTTGTTAACCCCCTTGCCCGCATTTCTTCTTCCACCATCTTTAGCAAAGTCTTTCTCGGTTTTCCCCGTCCTCTACTTCCTTCTACATTCATTTCCATCACTCTTCTCAGCCAGTCACTTTCATCCTTCCTCAATACATGACCAAACCATCTCAATCTGTTCTTCTTCACAGCATCAATCACAGGCTCTATTCCCATCATTTTTCGCAATTCATCATTTGTCTTCCTCTCTCTCAACGATACTCCGCACATCCACCAAACCATTCGCATTTCCACTCTTTCCAGCCTTCGTTGCTGCTCTATGTTCATTACCCATGTCTCGCTCCCATAAATCATAACACTTCTCACACATGCAGCATACACCTTTCCCTTCAACTTAAACGGCACTCCCCTCCTCATCAGCATGCCACTCAGTTCCCGAAACTTCTTCCATGCACATCTCACTCTTGCAACTGTTGCCGAGTCTGATCCACCTTCTCCATTCAGCATGTCTCCGAGGTAGCAAACAAGAGCAAAAAGTTTTAATTAAAACAAAAGCCACGTCGATGTTACACAATGCCTAGATGCAGCTGTGCCTATAACGTCGATGTTATAGGCACAGGACATTCCTATTGATTCGATTACTTGATGTTATTTTTGTGCAAAGTGAAAATATATCTCGGCAATTTCCCGTGTGTGGCGACGAATTTTTAATATATCTCGGCATTTTCCCGTCTGTTATTTCAGGCGGTGTATGACTGACCATGCCGCGATTTAAAAATATATATATCTCGGCAATTTCCCGTGTGTGGCGACACGTGAACGAAGCTATGCTCCTCTCTCCACATTATTGTGACGACGTATAAATTAAATATTTCATCGTGACGATTGTCATCAAATGGACGAATTTTTAATACTAGGGCATGCCCGTACTATATCTATATCTAAAATTATATCCCCCCCCTCTATTTACATGAAATGGTTTGGTCCAAAGCGAACGGCTTGCGAGTGGTGACAATCCCCCCCCTCTATTTACATGCAATGGTTTGGTCCAAAGCGAACGGCTTCCGGAGTTTGGTAAAGAAATCGCCATCGCGTGCACAAACGCGCAGGAAAGCGAATGAATCGCAAATTCGTTTTTATTAGTTGTAAAACATAGTTTAACGCCAACATAGTTTTCCAACGTGAAATAAATGAATACGCTCTCAAATGTGCCATCCGAGGCAGAGTGTGCCCGCCACGTTCGGCACACGCGATAGTTCGCTGCTCTCTGATTGGTTGAATCGTTTTTTGGACATAGCTCGGTAAGTAATTGTCCGATTAATATGAAACCTTGAAAAGGCACATCCTCGGGTCCCCAGCAATATACCTGGCAAGTTAAAAGTATATCGGACCCGTGGTTGTCGAGAAACAGCGGTCACAGACAGACAAACGTACAAACGTACAAACGTACAGACAGAGATTACTGGAATTATAGATAGATATCTCGGCATTTTCCCGTCTGTTATTTCGGGCGGTGTATGGCTGACCATGCCGCGATTTAAACAAAATATATATATCTCGGCATTTTCCCGTCTGTTATTTCGGGCGGTGTATGACTGACCATGCCGCGATTTAAAAAATATATATCTCAATGGACTTGAAGTTACAGGCCTTTGAGAATTCATTTCCTTCTATAAAGGGCAACTTTCATCGGATTTTCTTCCCGTTTTTTTTCAACCAAGTCTAAAACTATGTTAGCGACTGTGAAAAATGAAATGATATATCGAAATTGATTTGAAAGAAAACTGTGTGAGAGAGCAAGACACCACGGGCCTACAAAACAGGCCTCAAAGCTATGCGAGTTAATAAAATGGTGGATATTTGTTTATATGAAGGCTCTCCCACAATGGGTGGAGCTATGGTTCCCAGAATGGGTGGAGCTTTGAGGTTTTGTCTTCTCTGCAAGAACAACAAGAACAAGAAGAAGAAGAAGAAGCAGAAGAAGAAGAACAGCAGAGGGCACTCTATGACCAGCGTCTGCGACGCGGCTAAAAAATTTCACACCTTCCAGCTTCACACTGTCTCCAAGATCCAACTCAACATTTCCTCCATCTGCAGCTCCCTCTGTGCACACCTTACATTTGAATGTAGCTGCCACACTGGTTAATGACCCTCTCAGACCACTACATTTTTGATGAACCCACTCAGCGCACATTGTACATTGAATGGAGTTCACTCCGACACCCTTCCTGCACACAGCACACGGCCACTTCCCAGTTCTTTCCACCTCACCACATGCTTTACCAGTTGCCATCACCTTCGTCTTTCCTATATTCACCTTCAGACCTTTTGTCTCCATACATTCCTTCCACTTGTTCATCTTTTCCTTCAGTCCATCCATACTTTCCACAATAAACACCAGATCATCTGCATACAACAACTCCCATGGTAAACCCTCCTTTATGTTCTGAGCCAGCACCTCCATCACAGCTACAAATAGTAGTGGACTTAGTACCGACCCCTGATGCACTCCCACCTTCACCTCAAACTCACCACTGTTCCCGTCCTTCGTCCTTACAGCTGTGCGCGCTCTTTTGTACATTGCCATCACTACTCTGATCAACCATTCCTCCACTCCTAACTTCCTCAATGCCCATTTCAATACTTCGCGTGGAACCCTATCGAATGCTTTCTCCAGATGAACAAACCAAAGAAACAACTTCTTCCTCTTCTCCATGTACTTCTCCTGCAACTGCCGCACAATAAAGAGTGCGTGTGTCGTTCCTCTTCCTGGCATAACTCCAAGCTGCATTTCGTCGATCTTCACCTTCTTCCTTATCCTCCTCTCCAACACCCTTTCCAATACGTTCATTCCATGCTCCAATAACTTTATCGCTCGGTACGAGCCACACTCCAGAGGGTCACCTTTCCCCTTGTATAGAGGGACGAGGGTACTCAGTTCCCAAACCACTGGAATGCGGCCTTCTTTCACCACAAGATTACAGATCTCTGTCATTCTCTTCACACCCCAACTTCCTGCTGCCTTCAACATATCTCCCACAACTCCCGTCAGCCCTCCCGCTTTTCTACTCTTCATGGCTTTTATCGCTTCCTCAACTTCCTTCTCAGTTATCTTCTCTGCCGGTCCTAAAACTGGGTTACTCTCTATGTTGCCATCCCATTCATTCTCTGTATTCAACAGCATTTCCATATATCTTTTCCATCTTCCTTTAATTCCATCTGGGTCCACAACGATTTATCCCACTTCATCCTTCAAGCAACTCACCCCCATCACATCACACCTCTCTTTCGCTATCTGCTTTGCAATCCTGAATACCGCTCTCTGACCCTCTTCCGAATCCAAGCTTTCTCCGAACATTTTCCTACATGCCTCCTGCGCCTTTGCTACCTCTTTCTTTGCAGCCTTCTTGGCTGCCTTATAACTTTCATGCTCTGCTTTTTCTGCTCCCGTACCCTTCGCCTTCTGCCACTCCTTGAACTTCTTCCTCTTCTCGTCAATCCTCTTTCCAACTTCCTCATCCCACCGTCATGTTTCCGAGTGCCTCAGTGGTCCTTTTGTCCATCCACATATCTCACCAACGGCTCCCAACAGACTATCTTTCATTGACATCCAACCACGTTCAAGCTCAACCACATCCTCCTCTACCGTACTCAGCCTCTCTTTTAGTGCCTCCCTTACTGTCACCTCTTTCAACCTCCACACCTTCATTCTCGGTTGCTACTTCACCCGCCTTGCTCGCCTCGCGCCTTTCACCCTTATGTCGCAGACAACCAAGTGGTGCTGTGAAACAGCCTCCTCCCCCGGGATCACCTCTGTGTCCCGGAGGTGCCCCCTATCTCGCCTACGCACCATCAGGTAGTCAACGGTTGTCGTCGACCCACCGGACGTGTATGTAACAAGTTTATTGTCCTCTTTCTGGAACTGAGTATTACAAATCAACAAATCAGCTCCATCAGTAAACTCCAAAATCCTTTCACCTTCTCCATTTCTCACACCATATCCATAACCCCCATGAACTCCCTCAAAACCGTCCATACTCCTTCCCACATGTCCATTTAGGTCTACTCCTACCACAACAACTTCCTCATCTTTCACGTTTTCCATCAGCTTCTCTATCGCACACTAGAACGTGTCCTTCTCTTCATCGCTCCGACCAACCTGCAGAGCATATCCCGACGTTCACCAAGAGCTTTCCAATCATCATTTTCACCATCATCAACCTATCACTCACTCTAGTCACACTCACCACACTGTCTACAAACTCCTCAGAAAATAGGACACCAACACCATTCACGCCCTCCGGGCACCCTTGCCACACAAACTTGTATTTCTGTCCCTGCCTACCCTTCACCATTCTCACACCACTTCCCTTCCATCTCGTCTCTTGCACACAACATGTGTCCACTCTTCTTCTGACCAATGCTTCCACCACTTCTCCTGATCTCCCTGTCATTGTCCCTACATTCCATGTCCCAAACCTCAGAAACCGATCTCCACTTCGGGCTGCACCCTGCCCATATGTACTTGTAATTGTCATGGTTCTCTTTTTGAGGCAATGTTTTTATGGCCGGATGCCCTTCCTGACGCCAACCCTCTTAGTCACCTCTTACGACACGCAGGGAAACGGTGTACCTATTCTAACCAGGGTCCACACCGGGATAGTAAGTAAGTAAGCACGATGTAATCGTAATAATAATCCGGAAGTAAGCACGATGAGGAATATTCGCTGCTTTGATAATATATCAACACAATCGTGTTTTAACATTACATTTTTTTTACATTTTGTTATATTTATAAATGGCATAGCATTAATTTGTGATTGGAATTATGCTGTTTAGAATGAAAATACAGAGATCGAGTTTAAAGGAAATGATGTGGGATTTCCACCTGTGACATTCATGGATTCACCATTTGAAGTTTCGCCATTGACTTGGTATCGAAACATTCAGACTGGGTACATTTTCTTCATGATTTAACATTGTATTTTGTTATATTAATGCTACAGTATTAATTTATGATTGGAATGATGCTGTTTTAGGTTAAAGCAAAATGAGGAAATGACGTGAGGGTGTGACATTCGTAGATTCAGCATTTGCTGTTTCTCCATTGACTGGGTATAGAAATATTCAGACTGGGTACGTTTTCTACCCAAGTCCCTAACGAAGAGGCTGTTCATGCCTGACGTTTGACTGAAGGTGGCACAGGATTGTTGAATTTATTGGTTCATGGTTTAGCATTCACTGTTTCTGCATTGTTTGTTTGCTTCAGGTCTTCCAGATCCACAGGTACCAGGTACCTCACAAGTACACACACACACACACACACACACACACACACACACACACACACACACACACACACACACACACACACACACACACACACACACACACAAACAGTCAGGTGAAAAAGTAAGTACACCCCATGTAAAGTTTTGACTTTTTCAACATATTTCAACATACAGCTATTTGATCTTCATTTCAACAATATTGACAGATAAAGGTGATATAATATAACAAATACCATGAAACATTTACATTTTGTCGTCCATTGTATAATTTAAATAAACATAAATGCACATTTCGCATGTGGAAAAAGTAAGCACACCCTTGGCTCTAATAGGTGGTATGGCAGAAACAACCTCAAGTAGGCGTTTCTTATAACTGTCTAACAGTCTCTGACATCGACTGGGAGAATTTTTTGCGCAATCCTCCATTCAGAATTAATTCAGCTGTGCAATGTTTGAGGGGTTTCTTGCATGCACAGCTCGTTTCAAATCCCCCCACAACATCTCGATGGGATTTAGATCCGGGCTTTGACTTGGCCATTCCAGAACCCTCCATTTCTTTCTTTTCAGCCATTCCTTGGTGGATTTACTGGTATGTTTAGGGTCATTGTCATGTTGCAAGGTCCACCTTCAGTTGAGCTTCAACTTTCCGACAGATGGCCGAACATTATCCTCAAGCACCCTCTGGTACAATGAAGAATTCATAGTGGATTCTATGATGGTGAGCTGCCCAGGCCCTGATGCAGCAAAGCTGCCCCAAAACCATAATATTTCCACCACCATGCTTTACAGTTGGTATCAGGTTCTTGTGGTCAAATGCTGTCTTTGGTTTTCGCCAAACATGTCTTCTCGTACTGTGGCCAAATAGCTCCACCGTTGACTCATCTGTCCAGAGCATATTGTTCCAGAAGTGCTGGTCTTTGCCTAGGTGTTCATTGGCAAACTTTAGTCTTGCCCTGATGTTCATTCTGGACAGCAAAGGTTTCCTCCTGGCACACCTCCCATGTAGATCAAATTTGTGCAGCCTCTTTCTAATGGCAGACTCGTGCACTTTGACATCAACAGTGGCAAGAGCTACCTGTAGGTCCCCTGATGACATTCTGGGGTTCTTAGAGACTTCTCATCTTGCGGTCTACTCTCGGGCTGAACTTGCTGGGGCGGCCTGGCGTGAACAAGCTCGCAGTTATTTGGACACTTGTAGATGATCTTTCGGACAGTCGAATGATTGATTTCAAATTGTTTGGAGATCTTTTTAAATCTCTTCCCAGACTCATAGGCATCTATAACCTTCTTTCTGAAGGCCTCAGCAAGCTCTTTTGATCTCGGCATGGTGACACCGTACACTTCAACAACAAAGATCAAACCAAACTAAATGTCTGAGGTTTAAATAAGACAGGTTCCTCCAAGATCCTCTCTAACGATGTTCTAACCATTTGCACCTGAGCTGGTGCACCTGATTCTAATTTTAGGTATTTGAAGTCGTGATAAATGTAGGGGTGTACTTACTTTTTCCACATGCGAAATTTGCATTTATGTTTATTTAAATTATACAATGGACTACAAAATGTAAATGTTTCATGATATTTGTTATATTATATCACCTTTATCTATCAATATTGTTGAAATGAAGATCAAATAGCTGTATGTTGAAATATGTTGAAAAAGTCAAAACTTTACATGGGGTGTACTTACTTTTTCACATGACTGTATGTACATATATTTATATATATATATATATATGTAAATATATATATATACATATATATATATATATATATATATATATACATATAATATATATATAAATATATATTATTTTTTTATTTTTTTTATTTTTTGTTTCCTGATTCTAGAGCATTGGTGCAGCTGAAGCAGTTTCTTGGTAATGGTTATAACAGGTGGTTTACCATTGCCATCCGAGCAGTAGTTAGGGCAGAAGTTTGTAATTTGTTCAGGGTGCTGGTGATAGCTCGCCTACACTTCACGAAGGACACCGTGAGATCTTTAACGTCCACCAACTGACGCAAACAGATGGGATGCCGAGTTTAATGTCCACCCCGTGGATGGCACACACAACTCGAAATGATGTCTAAACCCCCCTCCCCCTCCAATGCTCCCCACTTCACAACTCTTCCCCCCAACCGAGGCCTGACAGTATACTTCAGAGGTAGTGTACACGCCTTTGAGTTGCCCAGGCTGGGACATTTCCAACTCGACTCAAACCAATCATCCTGGTACTTTACAGACTAGTTGTTGCATCAATGGTTCCACAGTCATTCGATTGGGAGAGAACATAAAACCAGTTGGCCCTTCCACATGCATTCGCTAACGGGTCTTAAAGCTTGCATGGTATCTTTTTTTAAAGAACAAACCATTGTGTGCCAATACCATGGCATCATTTCAAATTCCTACACGAAAGGTGCAGGGGCACTGCATCAGTGGCACTGCAGGCCCTCAGTAATCATGCAACCAGTGGGACAAATACATACAATAAAATTTCAGACCCTGCCCTTCAACATCACGCCTACCTTCTCCATTCATCACACAATCCAATATACAGTCCTTTCCTCTTTCCACAAACTCCATCCTTCCCCAACTCCATCTCATTAGTTCAACTTTACCTTCACATTCCGATTCCTCCCTAAGATTGTGATTTTAAGGACAAAATATTAAATAGCTTTCGGAATAGTAAGTGAAGACTTTTCTTGTGCTTCCACAAGCATTTCATGGCTCGGGCGAACACTGAAAATATCTGGTTCACAGATTAAAAACATTTCTTAAAGTGCACCTGCAGAATCACAAATTGAATGATTTGCCGAAAAAATATCTTCAAATAATTTCCAACAGCTTTATGGGTAAACATGTTTATATGGTGCTGAATAAAAATGAAAAAATGTGATTATGTCAAAAAAAGAAAAAAGGCAAGTGCACATTCCATGTGTGCATGTTACATGTGCATTGTGTTTATATTATACATTGCATTCAGAAAGTATTCAGACCCCTTCACTTTTTTCACATTTTGTTATGTTGCAGCCTTATGCTGAAATCGTTTAAATTCATTTTTTTCCTCATCAATCTACACTCAATACCCCATAATGACAAAGAGAAAACAGGATTTTAGAAAGTTTTGCAAATTTATTAAAAATATAAAACTTAAATATCACATTGACATAAGTATTCATACCCTTTGCTATGACACTTGAAATTTAGCTCAGGTGCCTCCTATTTCTCTTGATCATCTTTGAGATGTTTCTACACCTTGATTGGAGTCCACATGTGGTAAATTCAATTGATTGGACATGATTTGGACAGGCACACACCTGTCTATATAAGGTCTCGCATCTGACGATGCATATCAGAGCAAAAAACAAGCCATGAGGTCGAAGGAACTGCCTGCAGATCTCAGAGACAGGATTGTGTAGAGGCACAGATTTGGGGAAGCCTACAAAAAAAATCTCTGCTGCATTGAAGGTTCCCAAGAGCACAGTGGCCTCCATAATTCTTAAATGGAAGAAGTTTGGAACAACCAGGACTCCTCCTAGAGCTGGCCGCCCGGCCAAACTGAGCAATCGGGGGAGAAGGGCCTTGGTAAGAGAGGTGACCAAGACCCCGATGGTCACTCTGGCGGAGCTACAGAGATCCTGTGTGGAGATGGGAGAAACTTCCAGAAGGACAACCATCACTGCAACACTCCACCGATCTGGGCTATATGGCAGAGTGGCCAGACGGAAGCCTCTCCTCAGTAAAAGACACATGAAAGCCCACTTGGAGTTTGCAAAAAAGCACCTAAAGGACTCTTAGACTGTGAGAAACAAGATTCTGTGGGCTTTCATGTGGATGAGGGAAAAATGAATTTAAACGATTTCAGCATAAGGCTGCAACATAACAAAATGTGAAAAAGTGAAGGGGTCTTAATACTTTCTGAATGCACTGTATATATCTATATATCTATATATATATATCTGTGCAGTGTCTGTCTTGTGTTGTCTTGTCTTGTCACTGAACTACTTTCTCAAACTTTTGTGAAATCGTACCAAACTTCTGGTATCCACATATCTCTCCCGTCGGTATGTCCTAAGGGTATTTTTTTTTTGAAAAATCTTCCAATTATTATTTATTTATTTTTGGAATTTTTTGGGGAAATTTTTTTCTTTCAAGTTCAGTTGTTTATAAAATGTGATATCACGTGTATTACAAATACATCTGTGCAAAATAATTGTTTGAATTATGATTGGTTTAAACCATGACAAAACGGCAACTCGGGTACAGTCATTTATCTATATATCTACACATCTGGGCAGTGTCTGTGTTCTCACTTAACGACTCCCTCAAACTTTTGTTTCCGTGGTTGTGAAGTGTTTTTAATAACGTTGTGGTGGTTTTGAATCACGTGGTGGTGAGGTATTTTGAATTATGTGGTGGTGAGGTGTTTTAATATCACAAGGTGGTGAGGTGTTTTCAATTTCGTGGTGGTGAGGTGTTTTTAAATCACAAAGTGGTGAGATGTTTTCAAATCACAAGGTGGTCAGGTGTTTTCAATTTCGTGGTGGTGAGGTGTTTTTAATTTCGTGGTGGTGAGGTGTTTTTAATTTCGTGGTGGTGAGGTGTTTTCAATTTCGTGGTGGTGAGGTGTTTTTAATTTCGTGGTGGTGAGGTGTTTTCAATTTCGTGGTGGTGAAGTGTTTTTAATTTCGTGGTCGTGAGGTGTTTTCAATTTCGTGGTGGTGAGGTGTTTTTAATTTCGTGGTGGTGAGGTGTTTTCAATTTCGTGGTGGTGAGGTGTTTTTAATTTCGTGGTGGTGAGGTGTTTTTAATTTCGTGGTGGTGAGGTGTTTTCAATTTCGTGGTGGTGAGGTGTTTTTAATTTCGTGGTGGTGAGGTGTTTTTATTACGTGTTTCATGGCTGTGAGGTGTTTTTAATTTTGTGGTGGTGAGGTGTTTTTATTACGTGTTTTATGGCTGTGAGGTGTTTTAAATTACTTGGTGGTGAGGTGTTTTGAATTACTTGGTGGTGAGGTATTTTGAATTACGTGGTGGTGAGGTGTTTTGAATTACTTGGTGGTGAGGTATTTTGAATTACTTGGTGGTGAGGTATTTTGAATTACTTGGTAGTGAGGTATTTTGAATTACTTGGTGGTGAGGTGTTTTGAATTACGTGCTGGTGAGGTGTAATCGTTCCAAATTTCTAGTCTGCACCTACCCCTCCCCTATGTATGTGCTGAGGGGTTCTTTCTTGAAAAAAAAAAACATTCAACCAATACATCCACCATTCCCGCTTTCTTCAACCTAAATTGCTAATAAAAATGTGATATCACAAACACAACAAATAAATTTGTGCAAAATAATTGTTTGTATTATGATTGGTGTTGGCTTAGCGGTTGGGGTGCCGGCTTGGGATCCCAGGATCCTGGGTTTGAATCCCGGCTGATCGCTGAATTAACACCAAGGGGGTTGACTCAGCCTGTCATCCTTCCGAGGTCGGCAAATTGAGTACCAGCTTGCTGGGATGAATGATCATGGTGTGTACCCCGGTTTAGAATAGGTACACCGTATCCCTGCGCATCGTAAGAGGCGACTAAGGGTTGGCGCCAGGAAGGGCATCCGGCCATAAAAACATTGCATCAAACAGGGAACCATGACAATTACAAGATTGTCATGGGGCCCGCAAGGCTAAACCCCGCTCTAGCAGGGAAAATGGCCTTAAAACGATCATTCATTTCATTCATTCATTATGATTGGTGTAAATCATGACAACACAGCAACTCAGGTACAGTCATTATCCTCAGCTAAAATAAGCCCGTTCCTCAGTAACGACGTTTGGTGAGGCGGGCGCAAGTAACGACGTTTGGTGAGGCGGGCGCAGCAAGCTGAGCCAAGCTAGTATATATATATATATATATATATATATATATATATATATATATATATATATATATATATATATATACACAAAGAATTAAGTTAAGCACCCCTACACAAAGAATTAAGTTAAGCACCCCCTAATAAATATTCTTTGACGAGCACGTTTGGGACATGTTGGGACGACAAATTGCGAAGATGGTCCCTCCAATAGCCAATCTGGATGAATTGGAACGTGCATTACATCGGGAATGGAACAACCTGCCACAGCAACGCATACGACGGCTTACAGGGTCTATGAGACGTAGGGTTGAGTCAGTGATCCGATCACGTGGGTCCTACACACGTTATTGACGCAAAGATCGCTAGAGGTCTTCTCAGAACAATGACTGTACGTTAGAAAACATAAACG
>NC_136266.1:114975723-115043223 GCF_964187855.1 Myxine glutinosa | reverse complement strand
ATGCTTTCATCTTGCTCCCTGACCTGCAATTGGAGCAGAGTGGGATGGAGTACGGGTTCACACTAAAGGGAAAAGGGCTCAGGGAGGCTATAGAGTGGGTGGTGGTGGTTTTACGTTGGGAAAAGACGGTCATGGGGGACGTTCTGGGCTTTTAAAGCTGAAAAGCTGAATGGCGAAAGGGTCAATGGAATGCCTTCCCTCGCATAGTCACACTGCACAGCCAAGCTGAGGAAGCATTAGTATGGAGCACTTGCAACAAATATTACAAAAACAAATTTCATCACCATTTCAGAAAATCTAGTACAGTGCAGTACATATTGACCTGTCACTGCAAAAACTTTTCGCCCTGGTCACACAGAAATCGCATTGGGGAATGAAGCAAAAATCAGGAGAATCAACCAATTGTCTCATCATTGGTCAGGTCATACATTTTAAAACAGTTTTATCCTTCCTTTAAACTTCATGTGTCGTGATATAATTTATCCAGAGAATTATTAAATATGTCGAGTAACTTCCACATTAAACATAATTATTTTTCTTTACAATTTATTTATTCTATACAAATTTATGTATATTTTTTTCTAGATTTTTTTCTACATTAGACAGTTTTTTTGAACTACCAAACAAATGCAGAAAATACCGAGCAAAGTAAGAAAATTAGGGACCAAAACTTTACGAACAGTCGGTTAAATGCCTAACAACTACAAGGACAAACATTCCCATTAACATGTAACCAGTACATCCCTGAAATAATAGATGAACAAACAACAGACATATAAACAAACAAGTATGTCAAAGGAACCTACACAGTAGAAGCCACAGCTTCCTGAAGCAACACCTGCTCCACGGCCCACAGGTTTTTGCTGGATCAACAACAACAGCAAGACTTCGCTTGGTCTTTGAACCACCATTTAAAAGTGTTGCTTTCGATGGCTGGTTGGGCATTTTAGAGTTTTTGAAGAGAATACAGATGAGAACAATATGTGACAGTATGAAAGGATTATGTAAGTATGGCAACGAAGGAACAATTGTTCATTTCTACAGACAAGAATGGACATTAGCCTCCCACAATAAATCCTTCCCTCCCCATCTTTTTCCTCTTTCCTTCTTTCCTGCATACCCTGAAATGGGGTGAATAGGGACAGCAAGGTGAATAGGGACAGCAAGGTGAATAGGGACAGCAAGGTGAATCGGGACACAAACTGAAAAAAAGTTCGGAAACTTTTTTCGCTGAAAATTGATAACCATACTGATTTGTTGATATTTGGGTTGAAAGTGTTCTCTTGTTTTAAAAAAAAGCAACTTATAGTCCCTATTAACCCCATATATGGGTTAAATAGGAATAAATATGATTTTTATGGCTGTCCCTATTCACCCCGTTTTACGGGTGAATAGGGACAGTCACTAATACAAAAAAAAAAATAATCAAGAAACAATCCTGAGTTTCCAACTTATTGCTAAATTGATAGCTCAGATGGATGCACATAATATGCACCCATAATATAAACCACGGGGCCAATGAAAGAAAATATGGGATAAAAAGTTTCTGCAAACTTTCCCTATTTCTTGATTATTATTTTTTTGTATTAGTGACTGTTCATATTCACCCGTAAAACGGGGTGAATAGGGACAGCCGTAAAAATCCTATTTAACCCATATATGGGGACTATAAGTTGCTTTAAAAAAAAACAAGAGAACACTTTCAACCCAAATATCAACAAATCAGTATGGTTATCAATTTTCAGCGAAAAAGGTTTCCGAACTTTTTTCAGTTTGTGTCCCTATTCACCCCATTTTACGGTATCCTTTTCCTTCCACATTCGTCCATACCTATTCAATGGCTAGTTGGTGGGCAATAAATATCCCACAGTGTCCTTCATGAAGAATGGGCAAGCTATCACCACCGCCCTGAACAACTTACAAATTCCTGCCTCAGTCGAGTATCCTGCATCAGAGTGACGACCCGTTCAGGATTCTAACCCCTAGCCAATGAAACAGCTTCGGCAGAACCGAGTGCCACGTTGCTATCAGTAAAAGTAGTTCAATGTTTCCTTTGTTTTACACAGAGCAGAGCCCGTAGAGTGACAGATGACCACAGCAGCTGTTCTCATGCCCTCTAGGTCAAAGGGCATGAGCTCTGCACAAAGGAAGGGATTGAGCAATGCAGAATGGAGGATCTTTGACTTGGAATACATATGAATCACGAGTTAAACTACAGTTTTATTTCAGAATTTTGTTGGATGAAAAGGCCTTTAATAACGCAATTGGAAGAAAGAGAACAATGGGGAAAGTAAGAATAAATTGGAAGCAAGGAAGACCTCAAGCTCCAATGAGTGTGCTATTTGATTTGGCTGCATATCAGATGAAGCTAGAACGACACTCGCGAGAGTGCAAACCTCTGCCAGACTGAGCAGTTTACGTTTCATATCTTTCTAATAGTCCAGATCTGGATTCGGACATGAACCAAAATCTAATCGGATTGTTCTTGTCACCTACCCAACTCATCCACCAAGTTTTGTCATAACTCGTCCACAACTTTTTGAAACATCATTCTATATATCGTTTTTGGCCCCATCACTCAATGGTGAAGAATAACTTAAAATAAATTTAAAAGTCTGATTAATTCTTTTTAAAAAACTTTTTTTCTTAAATGAATTAAAAACTCAGATCTTCACCAAAATCGAATCGATTTGTCCTTGTCTCACACCCAACCAGTCGAACAAGTTTCGTCAAATTCCTCAATAACTTTGACATATTGTGCTATATATCGGTTTTAGCCCGATCACTCAAAAGTGAAGAATCACTTTAAAAAAAAAATTTGATACGACTTCGAATCTTCACTAAAATTGAATCAATTTCACGCACGCACGCAATTTCAATAGCACGATATCTTCACTTGCACGTCACATACCCAAAATGTCCACCAAGTTTCATCCGAATCCATCCATAACTTTTTGAGATATTGTGCTATGTATCGGTTTTATCCATATCACTCAATGGTGAAGAATAACTTCAACATTAAATAACTCTCGTATCCGAATCCATATTCAGATCTTCACCAAAATCGAATCGATTAGTCCTTATCACACACACAACCGGTCCACCAAGTTTCGTCCAAATCCATCCACAACTTTTTGAGATATCCTGCCATATATTGTTTTTGGCCCGATCTCCCAATGATGAAGAACTACTTTAAAAATTCTACGAGCCGGATCCGAATTTGGATCTTCACAAAATCTAATCATTTCGTTCATGTCACAAACACTACCTCTCTGCTAAATTTCGGCCAAATCCGTCCACAACTTTTTGAGTTATCTTGTTCACAGACAGACAGACAAACAAAACAACAAACACACAAATGAAAATTAAGGATTTTAGAAGTATGAAATTGTTGTTGACCTTTGGCCTATGTTGACCTTTTGGCCCATGCGGATCTCAAAAATAGTAGGTGATTGAATTCAGTTTGCTGAAATGAAAATCCAATTCAAATTTCAAGTCAATCAGATAAAAATTGAGGATTTTAGAAATTAAAAAAAAAGTGGTTGACCTTTGGCCTATGTTGACCTTTGGCCTATGTTGACCTTTTGGCTTATGCCGATCTCAAAAATAGTTGGTGGTTGAATTCAGTTCGCCGATATGTAAATCCTATTCAAATTTCAATTCAATCGGATTAAAATTGAGGATTTTAGAAATTTGAAAAAAGGTGGTTGACCTTTGGCCTATGTTGACCTTTTGACCTCAAAAATATATAGGATTTTGTCGGGCCACGAACTCTACCATTTGGTGAAGTTTCGTGAAGATCGGTTTAAAATTGTGACCTTTAGGCAAGTATAAGTGAGCGCACAAACACACAAACCGGAGTGATTAACATACTTGCAAAAAAAAAACAACCTTTGCCAAGTAACAAACAAACAGACAGACGGGTGAAAACATAACGTCCATCCGCCTTTGATGGCAGAGATAAAAAGGCCAAGCTCCTCTAACAGAAGTCAAACACTGCCATGTAAACAGCCTCACATCGCAATTCATGGAACTGTACGAAATTGATCCAAAAATTAGAGGAAGAAGGGGAGGAGAGAGAGAAGGGTGAGGGGAGGGAGGTGTAGGGGGAGAGGAGGTGCAGGGGATATAGCGGAGGGGGGTGGAGGAGAGGGAAGGAAAGAGGAGTTAGCAAAGATTATGTTACATTATCCTTTATGAACACACACACACACACACACACACACACTGCCTTTTATTATTATCGATGATGATATCCCAGAGGCAGCACAGTTTCTGTCCCAGGAGAGGTCCTATTGACATGACCATCACAGCGAGACAATTCAAGGAATAAAGGCTGCAAAACATAGACTTGGGCTGCACAGTCATTACAATCCGAACAAAGCTTTATCTGTCGTATCAACCTTTGCCAGATTTCCAGGAAACTGGGCAGTCCTGATCATTTTAGCAGTGTTATATGCTCCTCTAACATAGGCGTGAAAGCTCACATCCTGGAGAATGGAGACGACTCTGCCATGACAAATGTTTCCAAACAAGCATGTGTTCTCTACGTCATACTGTTAACCTACTTTTTCAGTTACGCTGTATCCACCTTCTCAGACATTGTCAAGGGGGTTAATATCCAGTAACATACTGATGATAAATTATTTCAAATTGGCACATTTCAATCCATATCCAAAGTCCGAGTTTGACGTCAGAGAGGTCCTGTTTGAAGAATAATTCCCGTATCATGGCACAATGAGTGACTTGCAGGACATTGTTCACCATTTAATCTTATTTCATTAGGTGTGTGTGAGCTGTTCCTCAGCAAGTCCTTGGCCTGGCTGGTTAGTTGAGATAGAGAGAATTCCAGTTGCTATCAAGGTGGTAGATGGGCCACTCCTCTACCAGGTGGTCTGCAGTCTACATTTCTCCACAGTCACAGCTGGTTGAGTTTGAAAGGCCCCAGGTGTGCATTCAGGAATTAAAATGACCAACGCCGGTCCTCAGACAGTTGAGGTGGCACCATTCCTTCCGTGTCGGCTTGCTGCCAGCTGGATTGGTGGAGACAAGTACTAGTTCGTCTAACCTGTCCATGGGCATTGAGGAGCCATTGATGTCATCCCTGCCCATTGTTAGTCTAGATAAAATGCTGTGCCAACTCTGGTAAATGGCTTCTGGCTCTTCAGTCGCTGGCAAGATATTTCCTCAGAGATTTTGTCCTGGAGGGTGAGATGGGGATGTGCAGCAGCTTTCAGTGCAACCTGTCTGATTTCAGCATCGTGTCTGAGGTTGTGTGGTGTAATACCAGCAAGAGTATAAATATGATGAGCTGGTGTAGGTCTGAGATGACCACTGATAACTTGGAGAGCTTAGCTGTGTCTATACTTTCTTGCTGTGTATACTCCAGCCCCAGGTGCATACACAGAACTCTGCTGGAGTGTAAACTAGCTCTGGTGTAGATGTTCACAGGGTGGATAAGTCAGCCCCCTATTCATGACTGCAGACTGCAGAGTCCTCAAAGCAGGTTGACTCTGACTGTGATTTTCCCTCCTATGCTCTCCACATGCTTACGGAAGAAGAGAGTCCGAGCCAGATTCACCCCAAGGTAGGTGAGCGTTTGAGAAACGGAGGGTTCCGTTTAGTTGTTCCTCCAGTTGGCTGCCCGCTTCTCTGTTGTAATGGTGGAAGGCTGAGCAGATGGTCTTCTGCACATTGAGCCAGAGCTGTCATTGGTGCTAGTATGTGAGCATTACTTGGAAATCCTTGGACATCCTTGGAAAGTGTCAACATTTCTTCAATTTATCAATACAAAATTGTGAAAACATTTAGCATTAAAAAGACAGTTGGTATGTTCCAGCTGGTCCCATTCAGCCGCACTTCCTTTGCCAACAATGCTCCCACTGTCATTTATGGCCTCAAGCTGAACATAGTTGACATTTATTTGACTGGGTAGCACCCTCTCTATATGTATCTGGAATTGTGGATGACAATATTTTTCTCCACTTTTCTAACGCAAGCAGATCAATTGGTCCCCTACAAATATGTCTCAATGTACAAACAAATACTGCTATCTGCAGAGACACTGTTCTACCTGCACTCACCACCAACTGGCAGGACTGTGTACCCAACACTGAGGTCCTTTACTATAAAGTAAACTGCCCAGTATTGAGACTCTGTTGTGTATAGATTTATCTATGTTGGGCTGGTCATGTAATGCAATAACCTGATGTAAGAATCCTGAGGCAGGAGTTCTACAGTCAGCTCACTTCAGCAAAAACAACAATCTGGGGTACAACAAGCATTGGACAAGCATCTTCTCAAAGCTTCTTTAATTACTTGCATTCAACACGAACACCTGGGAAACAGTAACCTGAGATTGTGGCACCTGAAGGCTAATGTGGAACAAGGAAGCACAGAGATTCAAGCAAGCACGATTTTGATGCCACAGGGAAAAAGAGAGAAAAGGAAGGAAAGACCTTCCTGCCCTGCTCAGACATTTTGATGAATAACTGCAGTCGTGCTTGCATATCTCCCGAAGTATCAGATCTCGTGCAGGTGTCCACTGGCATACAAGATGTATGCTGGAAATGTTGACAGACAACCAATATCATACCTCAAGGTATACATATAATGCAACTGGAATGGTCATGGGAAAGGGTTGAATGTAATGTGATTGGCACATAAACAACCTATAGGGAGCGGGGGTTTAAGGATCATTTTAGACTTCATAACCTTCTCCATGTTCTTTATTTGATTAGGGAGTACCGTTACAGTGTGCAGGTACACACCATAATTCAGACATTTATACAGTGCTACTTTGAATCATACCACGTGACATATGAACAGATTTACAGGGCTCCGTAGAACACCATTTTAAATTCACACCTTTATACTGCCCTGGTGTTGGGCTAGCGGCTAGGGTGCCGACTTAGGATAAATCCTAGGATCCTGGGTTCGAATCCCGGTCTGATCGCTGAATTAACGCCAGGGGGGTTGACTCAGCCTGCTCATCCTTCCGAGGTCGGCTAATTGAGGACCAGTTCACTGGTAATTCCCTGTTTGTCGTTAAACGCGGCAAAAAGGGTTGGCGTCAGGAAGGGCATCCGGCCGTAAAACATTGCTTCAAAAAGGGGACCAAAAAACAACAACAACCACGGTTCCCGAAAAAGGCCAACCCCCGCTTTGCGGGGAAAAATGGCCTCTAAAGGTGGTTTTTTAAAATATATTGCAACACTCATTGTCACAATTCAAACAACAACGCAAAAGCTGAATTCCAGAGGAGATGTAAGAGGTGCTGCCCTTGACATCAAGACGATTTGATCGAATCTACCAATAAGGAGTGCCGATAATGTTAAGATAAATGGGAAACAAAGGAACATATATTGTGCGTATGACGGTGTATCAGTGCGGACACCAGATTGGCATCCCATTGGTCGTGCGTTTAAACCTGACAGAAGATTAAAGATTTGGATTTCAAGCTTCTGGAACTTCAGTTAGCAACAAGTGAGTTTCCATTGAAATAGAGGAAAACCACAGCTGCCCCAACGAGCTTCAGGCAGAAAGTGATCCACTTTCTCTGGATGCGAACAAGACTTAAGTCAGAATTACAGACTTGGGAACGTGGTTTGTTCAGTGTGAAAATCATGGCCATGAAATAAGGGTGTAAAATGCCTAAGCAAACATGCAGGATTGTTTGGCATCATCTTTTCATCCCTCGGGGATGTAGTTTGCCCAGTAACGTTTTTGAAAATCAGGAGTTCTTTCCCGGCCTACCCTGGCATGGTTGATCACACCAGAGGTGGCCATGAGGTTGAGAGAATAGGGAGAGCTCAGCTTGGTCTTTTCCTCATATGCCTCTCAGGCTGTCAATCACAGGAACTGCAGGATGACATTAGTGTGAACACAGGCATCCAGCCCTGCGAAGGTGGTGTATTACTCATCGTACAAGAGAAGAATTTAGCCTTTATCTTGTGAGGAAGGCACAGACAGATCGCAGCAGAAAGAAAGTAATTCCCAAGTTACTATAAGAAGGTGTTGTGGAGGAAGTCTCCTCTTTTGTTACCCCGCACACACAAAGCAAAAAGCGGGGTGAAGCAATTGGGTAAAAACCGTCTTTGGGTCTGTCCGTCTACAAACGTCGGTTTATGATCGAGGAACAAGTCATTTAAATAGAATGTTACATTTTGAACACAAATCGGAAAACAAACCTGTCGTTTAACAGTACTTCGTCTCTGAATTCGTCCCGATCGCCATGCGCAGAGAGGAGTGAGATAATACTTTTACTCTCCACCTGCCTGGCAGTCAAACTAAATTGAAAATCATTCCAAACAGGAAATGTACTGTTTTCAAGGACATCATACAACAGGCATGAATAACTAATGCATCGTGTTAGATAGGGTGGTGTAATAGACACTGCGTCAACGGCGGTGAATTCCAGAATTAATTTATTTATACGACTTTTACAATCTTTCTATTATTTAAATTGAATTTATGTACTTGAACACTGTAAACAACAAATCGCCTTCTTTGCACTTCCAAAACCCTTCCGTCTGCAGTACTTTGACATGTTAAATAGGGTGGTGTACAAGACTGCTGCAATAGCGCTAAACTTCCGGAATTTTTTTAACGATCTTTAATACCATTATTTTATTTAAATTGAGGTCGTGTGCATACTTGAATACTGCGTGAGGTGACATTTTCTATGAACTCTAGTTTTGTTTGCTTTTCCTCTTCCATCGTACTTAACGGGAGGCTAAACTAACCCCGATGAACCATTGATTACTGATAATTATGGTTCAGCATACGAACGTCACAAGGTGCTGTTATTGGTGATTGTATGAATGACCTTTTAAATTCCACGTTGATGTAATATATTTTGTTAGGTAGTAATCGAGTTTCAGGTTAAAATTGCTCAGCCTCCACTTAACGAACTTACAGCGAAACTGGCTTAAGCCGGCTGTCCTCAGTATAGTCTAAAAAGCTTCAGAAGCGGTTGACGACTCTAAACAAGACTGATGCACAACTGCTGACCTGGAGAGTTTAAAATGACATATTTCCAAATTGACATTTTTCAAAGCAAAAAAAAAACCTTACCGGGTAAACTACATCCCTACAGACATGAAAAGATGATGCCAAACAATCCTGCATGTTTGGTTATCATTTTGCTAAACAACAGTTATGATGATAATGTCTCAATACCGTAAGCATTCATGAGTAAACATGATCATGTTTGCATTAATACACCACCTAATAGTAAACCTGGTGTTGGCTTAACGGTTAAAGTGGCTGCCTTCAGATCTTAGGGTCCTGAGTGTGAGCCTCCATCATGCGGTTGAAATAACACCAGGTGGGTTGGCTCAGCCTGTCGCAAAAAGGTCGGCAAAATGAGTACCAGATGACTGATTATAGAGAGGCATTGCATCAGCGGCAGCCGCTTCCCCAGAAAATGATGCAACCAGCAGTCACATGCTGCACACGAACCACCTGCCTTCCTTCCGTGAAAGTGCTGCTTCGTCAGGATGAAGGCTACCGCTCTGCACCTACTGTTAATTCCTTCCCCCAGGTGAATGGAAACGGAATGTAATATTCATACGTGTATACTGTATTGGAAGACACCATGTGATGTGTACACCTCTACACTGTACTGGTACATGCATTGTCATGTACAAATCTGATTCCTGCTGATCCGAGTATCCCAGCATTAAGCTTCAAATGGTCACATAATAACAAAAGAGAATGTTGATGGAAAGACACTATACATCATCTATTTTGCTTTGATTCAGTTGCAGATTTCTGACATACCATGTTTACTCATCTCTTTACTCTTGAAGCAATTGCAAACCGATTTTTGTTTTTGGATAGTCCCATGAAGTCGCATCAAGTGCTCCACAGCCGTGGCAGTGGTGAACTACAAAAAAAGATGGGAGGAGGTCCATATTCAGGCAAGAATTGTTAATAAAGGAATAAATTATATCCTATGTTCAAACATTAATTTTTACTTTAGGTAATAACGTTATGGGGTTGGCAGGATGGCCTAAACTTAAAGGTACGCACACTCAACCTCAAAGCTGTCTATCCTTGGTTTGAATCTTGGCCCAATTATACACTGTCATTCCAGTGATTGACAGGCAGGGTGATTCATCAATGTGTGTACCAGGATGGACATGAAATGGGACATCAGAGAACACTATATGAGAAGGCTTCATAATTGTTAACAAAACTGAGCATTTCACAATGCAGAACCTTGCTGGGGTATATAGATTGCAATAGATCTGAGAATGAACGATCAAATTAAAGTAGATCTGCATGCACACACCCACTTACACTGATATCGATTACAACAATAGCCTCTCCTGCCCCTTAGTGATTGGACGAAGTTATTCATTATTCATATCATTCTCAGGAATTGCTTTCATCATAAATGAAGTGCCAGGCCGGGTGATTTGCTCAACAAAGGTTTGTGGCGCTGGCAACACAAGACAATGTCGGCAACACAAACTTTTCTGTTTTCGGTTTAAAGATTGCCCTGTATTATATTAACAGTGCTAAGTCAGGAGGTCTCAGAAAACTGATAATCAAATTGTTCCACCGAATGAGGGAAAGACTTTTGTTGTTTGTAGACAGCTGTCGAGCCTGTGCCAATGTGCTGTTGCTCTGTGTTATCGGTTAGTTAAGGTATTCCGATAATTGTACTGAAGGCAGTTTACATGAATTTTTTTTTTTAGTCGTTTCAAACATTTGCTTAATTTGGGTCTTCTTCAACATAACACCCACAATACAAATAATGATGTGTAAAAGAGCTCCAAGAGTAACCAGGAATTAATCTATATTAAAAAGCAGGAATGTCTGAACTACTCCCTCAGTTTTGGGGCTAACCCCGCTAAACTTACTGTGGAACCTTTTGGGGTCCCAGTGGGTGTCCTAAGGTGTGTGGGAGGTTTCATAAATTTCTCAATAAAATTATGATTTTGATTTTCCACCGGAACGAAGCTGCCCTCTCCGGCATGAAAAATGTATTCAAGGGGTCTGCATTCATAGTTTCGCCATTTACCGCATGTAGAAACATTAGCTGGTTCAGTAATATCGCAATGCAATTGAGATTTTGCATTTCTACCCATCCGATGCCGATCTTTCTCCGCATTTAAACACATTTGTGGCTTTGGCAATTTCTCAATACAAGTGAGATTATTGGTTTTCATCCACCAGATGCCGCAATTTTTCACACAAATTCGCGGATTCAGCATTAGCAGTTTCGCCGTTGACCGCATATAGAAACATTTTACCCACCTTCTAGTGGGGTCAGCTGCAGTTGCTCTAAGTTTTTTGCCCAAGTCATTCACGAACCAGCTGTCCATGCCTGGCGTTCGACTGAAGGTGGCACTGGAATGTGGAATTTATTGGTTTATGGTTTGGCATTCGCTTTCACGAACTGACTGTCCATTCCTGGCGTTCGACTGAAGGTGGCACCAGAAAGTGGAATTTATTGGTTTATGGTTTGGCATTTGCTGTTTCCGCATTGTCTGTTTACTCTCGGGCTTCCACCCGTGCGTAACACTGGTACCTTGCTACTTCATGATATTTGGTTGCAGAACGGGAAACATCAGAGAGCAAAATAAAAAATAGGGGCAATACCTCTGGGTGCTCACCTGGTAGAATAAAGCAGCATATTACACCGACTAAAGGTATTTTAAAGAGTATCACGGTATTGTCATCCAAATTCATTGGTTACTAAAAAACAGGGCAGCAGGTAGAATCATACTAACGTAATCATAAGACTTCAAACAAACAAAAAAATACCTATTCTGGGGGCCCCTCTACCCATTGTAGACCACCGTAGACCCCAAATTTTCTAATGCCGTGAACAAACCTTGGTACATCACGTGTAATTTTTGTGTGTAGTTTCAGAGAAGAGAGCAAATACCTATTTTGTCGAGCTAAACTCTCCCCACCCCCCACCGCGTCAACCCCTTCAGCCCCAGATTTTTGGAATGCCATGAACAAACTCTGGTATATCACGGGTGATGAATGAAAATATATGGCCACGTTTCATCGGAATTGTTTGTGTAGTTTCTGAGAAGAAAGCAAGTGCTTATCTTTGGGGGCAACCCCCTGTAAACCCCCTCTTTAGGGCCCAATTTCTTTAATGCCGTGAACAAACTTTGGTAAATAACGGGTGGTGAAGATTGTGGCCAAGTGTCATCGAAATTGTGTGTGTACTTTCAGAGAAGAAACAAATATCTATTTTGGTGGGTCAAACCTGGACCCACTTTGACCCCCTGTAGATCCCCTTAGATCCTGATTTTCATAATGCCGTGAAAAAACTTTGGTACATCACGGGTGATGAGGGTTGTGGTCAAATTTCATCGAAATAGTGTGTATAGTTCTATTTTCATAGGGTGGAGGGGCGGGGGGGCGGTGTGTGGGGGGTTCAAACCTGGACCCACTTTGACCCCTGGTAGACCCCTTTATACCCAAATCTTGTAATGCCGCAAAAAAAACTTGAGTTCCAACATACAAAAATATAATTTTCGACAAATTTGGTCACAATCCCATCAGCAGTTTCGGAGTAGAAGTTGCAAGTGTTTATGGGGGATGCGCCATCCCATAAGCTCCCCGGAAGTATCACATAATGAACGCTGGTTCTGCCGAAGCACTCTCTTATCAAAGGTTATGAGGAGTGGTTTGGTTATCATCGGTGATTTCATTGGTAATGTGTGGCGGTTTATGCGTATAATTGGTCTGTTGGTTTAATTGGTCGCTGGTTATGCCTGGTAATTGAACCGATTATGCCGGGTAGTAAAATGGGCTATGCTGGGTAGTTTCATAAATTATGCCAGGAAGTGAAATTTTTTATGAGAGGTGATTTGGTTCAGATGGGTGTTTTTTTTTTTTTGGTTGTATACGAGGTTGAGGCTCATGGAAGAGCTAGAACACAGAATGGATCATAACACAACAGAACAAAAGTAACATAATGGAGAGGGGGGGTGAAACACAAAAAACACCAAGGTAGAGGGGAACAACAGAGGGACATTTGGAGAAATAATGCATGAGGTGAGGAATGAGATCAAAGCGAGGGGAGGAGGAGGCAAGGGGTGAACAAGCTGGATTCAACTTCAAAGACAGCTGGAAAGAAAAACAACGGGGGATGAAACACAAATGACAATGGGGATGGAACAAAAATATGAAAAAGTGGGCGAGGGAGAGGAAAAGCACAACAACGTGGAAAGGAAAAGGTGGGATTGGGGAAGGTTAATGAGGATAAAAAATATCATGCATATGGTTGGGGGGTGACCTGAGACAATGGTGAACAGCCATTTTGAAACCCTGGAATGAAGAATGTGAATGAATAGACAGGGGAAGTTCGGTCCACATACAAGAAAAGAGAGGAACAAATGAGTAGAGGTGAGCAATGAGTCTAGATTTTGAGAGTTTCACCAAGAGTGGGTTTCTAACAGACCGTGTGAACCTTGCAGAAACCTGTGGTTGTGGGGGAGGGGTGGACAGTTCAAGGAAAGCGCAGACGGAGCAAGACCATAAAAAGGAGGATGAAGAATATAGAGAGGCCACCAACCTATCTGCAATGCAAGACGAACATGACCAGAGACTCAACTTCTTCATGGGAGATTCCAATGATTTTAAAGGCTTTCATTTCCATGGCATCAATATGTGGAAGGTGTGAGGCAGGGGAGCAAGCCCAAAGGGGAGAGCAGTACTCCATCAAGGTGTGTATGAAGGTTTGGTCATGTTGGCTGGTTTGATAAATCAAGTATTGGACGTTATAGAAATATAAATTTGTGATAAACTTTCTTTCTCGATCATGCTGAAGACCCATCAAGCAAGTGACCCAAATCTCATTTAAAATGTGCAGTTTGGATTGCCAGGCCGAAGTGAGATAACACGTGTAGATTTTTTTTAATGGACAAGAACAGGGCATACAGGGGGGCAACCACCCACCCCCCCTCCCACCCCACCCGTGAACCCCCTTAGCCCACAATTTTCCTACTGCCGTGAATAAACCTTGCTCCATCATGGGTGATGCAGGTTGTGGTCAAGTTTCATTGAAATCGCGTGTGTAGTTTCGTAGAAGAGAGCAAATACATACTTTGGGGGGCTCAAACCCACCATAGACTTCTTTAGACCTCGATTTTTTTTTATGCCATGAACAAGCTTTGGTGCACCACGGGTGATGAAGGTTGTGGTCAAGTTTCATCGAAATTGTGTGTGTAGTTTCGGAGGAAAAAGCAAATTCCTATTTTGGTGGTCAAACCTGGATCCACTTTAACCCCGGTAGACCCTCTTAGACCCCGATTTTTGTCGATGCCGTGAACAAACTTAAGTTCCAACATATCAAATGTCATTTGTGCCAAGTTTGGTCACAATCCCATCAGCAGTTTCGGAGAAGAAGTTGCAAGTGTTTACGGACTGACGGACGGACGACGCGCCTTCGCATAAGCTCCCAGGAACTATGTTCCAGGTGAGCTAATAAAAACGAAATAAAAAAAATTAATATGTTAATAAAGGTAAGCAATGATTGCAAAGAGCAAAATACAGGTACTATTTTAAAAAATCTTACCACAATAATTTCTGCATGTTAACTTGTACGAGAAAACAAAAAGTTACCCAAATGCATACTTACCAAAAATATCATTGAACCCTCCAAACGATCACTTTAGGTCGATCTCGTCCTATGGCACTCAGCACAAATCCTTCGTCTGTGTGGCAGAGACACTTCACAGTGCCAGGTTCCGCCAACAGCATGCAGCACACAGTCAGCGTCTCGATGTCCAGCACGAAGATGTGAGAGAAGGTCGCTCCTCCGGCTTTGACGCTGACCCACAGCTGGGAAGAAATATGGAGAAAACGCCAGAGTGAGGAAACATCTGCACGACAAGATAATAAATAATAATCAACCAGATGCAGTCATCACCTCAAATAATGTTTAATCCAACGGCTCATCATATACATTTTGAAATGCCGACATTATTGTTATATTTGAAGACGAAGCAGAGGGCCGGAGCATGCATTGCTGGTTAAGGTTGGCAGCTATACTGTGTGACAATATTTTGTTGGTTTGCCACTTAAAGATCATGAATAATACTGCATTTACTGTACATTAACACGTCGGAATATATCTCGTTAGTCCTGAAATGCCCTTGAATAAACAGAGTTCCCAGGATGGTCGGAGACTCCGAGGAGAGACGATACCAGAGGCCCATTGCCGTCACTCAATATGAAGACCGTTGCCGTCATTTGAAAAGACTACAAAGTCAGCCATTACAGGAAATTAATGTTTGGTGCGTGTAGGGATATAAATTCAAGCTTATCACACTGTTAAGCCAGGTAAATTACCTGAATACACCATCGTGACTTAATTTACATACAGATAGTAGGATTTATTTAGGAGATGAAATATGGGAACAATAAAGAGTCTGTGGTAAGGAAAACAGAAGGGTAGAAAGCAGCAGAAATAAACAAACTCAAAACTGCCATAATCGCACCACAACATATGAATGAGCCAACAACAAAAGCAGGTAGGCAGACAGGGATGAAGGCAAAGCAAAGTGCAATATGGCAGACAGGGATGAAGTGCAATATGGCAGACAGTGCAATATGGCAGATATATTGGCAGACATACAAAGATATAGACATACAATATGGACATACAAAGACATACAATATGGCAGACATACAAAGCAAAGTGCAATATGGCAGACAGGTAGGCAGACAGGGATGAAGGCAAAGCAAAGTGCAGTGTATGGAGCTCAATCCATTGTCTGATGATGAATGTCGACTTGATAGTGGAAACTCACATGTGTCATACATGCAAGAACAAAAATCTGTTAAAGAAGGCTTGTTGTTGATGATCTGTTGATGACACAATGTTTTAATAATATGTGTTTGTATATGTCATGTACAACTTGCTGCTGTTTGACCCTGCAAGCATTACAATGTGGACATGAGGTAGGCCCTGCACCGATCGACTATCTTTGGTAGGATCTTTGGATCCACTTGACAGAGGCAATTTCGTGGCTTACCAGAGGTGACTGGAGACATATTTCCTTGCCGAAACATCAGTCAAGTTCTCCAATGTAAACACATTACAGGCCTCTGAGAGGAAAAAACAAAACTTGTGCCTTTTTGAAAAACCGACGAACATCAAGACTTATGAGGTCACGTGATGTTCTTTGAAATGCGCAGAGACTTGAAGGGTTGTAGGTTGCAGGCCTACCTTTTTCACCACATTACGTAGAGTGAAAAATAAACTCTTACAAGGTATGCCAACAAACTAAAATATTGCACCATCATTTGAAATTTTGGAAATTACCTTCCGTGTGCTTTACAACATCACTTTGCTGGTGTTCAGTGTTCTATACAACCAAGCTACCGGAACGAAGCGAAGCACACCGACCTGCCCAGCATGGCGCAACATGCAGCTGATTCCAGGAGCTTTTGAGAGGCAAATGGTCTTTGGAGGAGAATCCGGGCAGAGTGTGTCCCACACCACGATCTCTGCCCGATTTCGACACGCGGCCAAGAGCTGGCCTTTCTTTAGGGTAAGATAAGGGTGAGGTGAGGCCGGACAATAGATTTCTGACATTAGAAATAACAAGTATAATATCATGCGTGTGTTGTATTTGTGATTTAAAATCACTTCCAGATGGAGCATTAACTATGTCTGTACAACAAAGGTGTGATAATGCTATCATCTGAGTTACTCTGCTACAACTTCAATTTTTTGAAAAATTATTTTGATAATTTAACATGCAAAAAATATTTGGCAAAGATTCTGCACCAAGAGCATAATACAGTACTACACAACCAAGTAGGAAAATAGTATAATCCACCCATTCGTTACCCTTTCTCACCACCTGTGGAACCAACTTCCACAGTCTTTTCAATCTCATTCCTTCTTCCAAAGCTTCAAGACAGATGTTCATGTCCATCTCAGGTGACCCCAATCCACAAGCATGATCTTTTCTACCCCATTAACCCCCCTGCCCCCGCCCCCCCCTCCTCCCCCCTCCCAAGCCCACCTCTTTCTGAGTTTCCAGTTTTTCCTTCCACTTCTGGGATTGAGAATTTTTATGGCTGTATCCATTTTATCCATTCGGCTTCGCGGTTAGGGTGCCGGCTTGGGATCCTAGGATCCTGGGTTTGAATCCCGGTCGATCGCTGAATTAACGCCAGGGGGGTTGACTCAGCCTGTTCATCCTTCTGAGGTCGGCAAATTGAGTACCAGTTCACTGTTAATTCCCTGTGTGTCGCAAAAGGCGACTAACAGGGTTGGCGGCAGGAAGGGCTTCCGGCCATAAAACATTGCTTCAAAAAGGGGACCATGGTGCCCAAAAAAGGCCAACCCCTGCTCTGCGGGGAAAAATGGCCTATAAAGGTGGTTCTATCCATTTTATTCATCTCCACATGAATTCCATGAAAATCGTCACCCACGTGTAAAAAATTAAATCCATTAATTGATACTCCTTGTGCTGATTTTATTGTGCCATATATCTCGTAGGTTTTGGTTATAAACAAAAAGAAACGCTAACTTTTAATTTCGTTTTGTATCAAGGATATTTGGCTTGGCTAACCCCCGCTTTTGGATATTTGGCTATTTAATTTGGCTAACCCCCGCTCTAGTAGGGAAAATGGCCTTTAAAATGCATGTTGTGTGTTGTTGTGTATCAAGGAGATAACTAGGCCTAGCGGTCAGAGTAGCTTAATAATAACCGTTACATGTTCAATGATGAAATTAAAATAAATTTGTTAATTTGTTTAATTGCTTATTATTTGTTCCTCCATCCGAGTTCTGTGTATCCACAACTTTCTCTACTAAGATTTCCAATCCTATTTTGGATACTTTGTCATTTCAGCTGTGTTAACATGTCACAAGCGCACTTGTGATTCCGTCACATTACGTGCGATTCCGTCACATTACCTGGTCTGCCACCTATAGTTTGCAGTTTCTGCATTGCATTACCAATAAGACTGCGATAGGAAAGCAGTACTATTGTTGACGTCCGAATTTTCTTTTCTAGACCTTGTGTTCACTAACAGAGCAGAGTTTTTATATCAAATCTCATTAGTCTGTTTACCATGTCCACATAGTGTGATTCCGTCACAAGACTATTCTGGGTAACAAATTTTGTTAACCGGGGTAAGCCTCACTGAGAGTAGTACTCATCTGTAGCCATGTGACAGTTCTGGTTCAATACATATAATTGAATTCTCTCTGCTCTTCTTAGCATTCAAGATAATTACCTTATATGTTCAAAATTAGAGTGCACATGGTGATTCCGTCACGATGGAATTCATGTCCAGTGTCCTCCCCTTGCTCTCATTCTTCCCCACATCGCTTTCGATTTTGTTCCGCAACTCTGCTATTAGTGAGTTCTTCATCCCCTTCTTTCTACTGTTCTTTTTGTTCTGTTGCATACTGATCCATTCTGTTCTGGCTCCTCCATGAGCCTCGACACTTAACACAAGACAGGGGAACAGGTAGTACATTAGATCACATTATTAGAGGAATCAGTCTTGCAGCAAGTGGTATGTTTTATACTTAATCATCGATGTTCAAATGATTTACACCAGCCAGACGTTGATATCCTTGACAGGTAATCATCACCAAACTGTGCAGCCAAATGTCTAAATTGCAACTGGCTCAATGTTTCATTGGACCATCAATTTCATAATTATTTAATATTCAACTGGCTCAAGATTGTTATTCACCAACAATCTGTCATCCTGCTCTGCTTGTCAATCTCTCTACCTGCAACATACAAGGCCACCTTGCTACCTGGCTTTCTGACTTCTTCCACTCACAAAGACAATGGATTAATTTTTTTGTATACAAGATCGAGGCTCGTGTGAGAGCTAACATCAATCACACAAAACATACAAAAAAGGGAGCGGGAGACAAGATGGGAAGAGAGAGGGAAGCACACAAGTACAACAGCAGAGAACAGGGACATCGGAAGATCTGTGGGAGGGAGAGTGCTTGGGGGGGAGGAGGCATGGGAAGATGGGGGGTGGGGGGGGGGGGGGTGGGAAGGTATAAAACATGGACACTGCTGGAACTTCCAGGAAAGAAAAAAGGCGGAATTTCCAAAAAAAAAGTGGATTTGGGGTGAATTAACGGGGGTAGAAAAGATCAAGGTTTTGGATGGAGGAAGATTAGAGATGGTGGTGAACAGCTGTTTTAAAGACATGGAGGGAGGAGTGGGATTGAAGAGAGTGAGGGAGTTTGTTCCAGAGGTGGGAGAAAAGAGGAATGAAAGAGTGAAGGTGAGCAGAGAGTCTTGATTTTGGCAATTTCACCAGGAGAGGGTTGCTGGCAGATCTTGTGCGACCTTTAGGAATATTTGGGGGACAGAGCACAGACAGAGCTGGGGGAGCTAGGCTGGATAGGAGTCGGTAGAAGACAGAAAGACCACAAACCTGCCTGCGGTGAGTGAGTGAAAGGCCCTCGGAATTAGCTTCATAGAGGGAGATTCCAATGATTCTGAAAGCTTTGGTTTCAACAGCGTGAAGATGAGCTAGGTGTGAGGCAGGAGCACCAGCCCAGAGGGGAGAGCAGTATTCCATTGAGCTGCGGATGAAAGCCTTGTATGTGGTGAGGAGCTCAGGTGTGCCAAGGAAGGACTTCGCACGATGGAGGATGCCCAGTCGGCGACTGGCTTTGGAGGCCAGATTTGAAATGTGGTTTTCCCAGGAAAGATCATGGCAGATA
Organism: Myxine glutinosa; assembly: GCF_964187855.1. Lineage (NCBI taxonomy): Eukaryota > Metazoa > Chordata > Myxini > Myxiniformes > Myxinidae > Myxine > Myxine glutinosa. The sequence continues at coordinate 115,023,518 of NC_136266.1, read as the reverse complement.
GTGAGACCCAAAAGCTTGAGTGACAGAACTTCTTGGAGAGGATTGTTCAGAAAGTGGATGGGAGAGTTTTCCAGTCGGTCTTTTCGGAGAGACATAGTAAGAGTGTGAGATTTGTCAGGATTGAAAGACATGTTCCACTTGTTTGACCAGTCTGTGATTTTGTCCAGGTCTGCAGAGAGTGAGGAGGCTGCAGACTGCCGATCTGAGATATGAGGAATGGAGCGGCAGAGTGTGGAGTCATCAGCAAAGAGATAGAGAGGATTTTCAAGAGAGTCAGAGAGATCATTGATGAAGACCAGAAAAAGTACAGGGCCCAGAACTCTGCCTTGAGGAACTCCAGGCTTAACAGGAAGGGGGAGTTGAGAGAAACCCATTCAGGGCCAGAGAGGAAGTCCACAAGCCATGCGTGGAGATTTTCATGGATCCCATAAGAGAAGAGTAATGTTGCTATCCCTCATTCTCCATATAGTCAGGTTCACTGTTTTTTCGTTCAAAATCATGGTAGATTAGCAAACCTATACATTTTTGGAAACGTTATTACATGGAAAATCTGAAAATCAATGTTTACATTTGCCAATTCCGACCAATTCGACCAATTCGACCAATCGACCAATTACATTCGACCAATTCGACCATTCGACCATTCGACCAATCGCTTCGATCGACCATTCGACCAATTCGATCGATTCGATTCGATTCATCGAATTCGATTCCATCGACCATTCGACCAATTCGATTTGCCAATCAATTTGACCGACCTTTGCTTGTGTGGAACGGACTGTGAAAACGATGCGGACTATATTGTCGGATACGACACACAGGACAGTGATGACGAACTCTAAATGGCATATTCTGTAATCGTGTATGTTTGATGCCATTGACTGCCTGTGCATATTTTGTCATTGACTGCCTGTGTAGATGTGAAGTTATACTGACTGCATGTGTATATATGAGTGTATGTTTGGTGATATGAATTATTGTGACACATTTTGATGTTATTAACTGCCTGTACAAAATGATAACATGTATTTGATTATGCAACCTATCGCGAATATAAAGACAGTATTTTGCAATTCAAAACCTTTGATTCGTGTCTTACCATTCCCCATAGCACTAATTTGATACTTTCATTGGATTCCTTGTCCCTGAAAATATAGGTTTAGTATATTTTAGAAAGTTTTTAGGGTAATTAGAGGCAGAAATAGAACAAAATATGTATTTTACAGTGGCCATTTTGAAAATCCAAAATGGCCGCCATACAGGTATCTCTCCAAATGTAAACATTGATTTTTAGTTTCCTTATGCTATAACCTTTCCAAAAATGTATAGGTTTGCTCATCTACCATGATTTTGAACGAAATATAATTTATTGACATAGTGAACCTGACTAATAGGAGGAGATTGCTATCCCTCTCCTCTCACAATGGTGGCTGGAGTGCCCAAACACAATGTTCTGGCCAGTGTTGTTCAACATCTGCATTACGACATTTACAATGCTCTGGAAAACCCTTCCTATCTTTTTTGCAGATTAATCCACATTTTGCCGTGCAGTCTTCCGCCCCACCGACATGAAGACAGTGACAACATCACTCTCTCCTGGTCTGGAATTTATCAATGAAACATGTCCTTCAATCCTGGAGAATCACACTGGAATGATAGTCAAACTAAACCACCTACCTATTTCCATCATCATCCACTGCAAGAAGTTCAGGGTCTCAAAATTATCGGCCTCAACATCAGTCATGACCTCATCTAGGCCGACCACATAGCAAAAATGGCTCCAAAACCAGCCACAGACTGGGCATCATCCGTCGTTCCAAGCCTTTCCTTGAAAAAAACAGAACTACTCAGTCGATAAAAGGCCTTTATCCATAGATCAATGGAATACTGCTCTTCCCTATGGGTTGGCACCCCAGCATCCCATCTGTCTCTCCTGGATTCTATGGAATCCTTCTTCATATCTCCCGTGATGAGGCTGAAAGCGAAGCACAAGGTCTGGTGCTCTCACATTGCTGGCAGGTCAGTGGTCTCTCCTCTGACTCACCTCCCTCTGCTCACTCTGCCAATCAACCCTCCCCAGAAACTACAGGGTGTGCATGATCTTCCATAAACCACATCCTGGTTAGATTTCCAAAATCCAGACTTACTACACAACTCCACAATTTTCTCTGATTTATACAACTGCCTTCCAGAGGCTGTTCAATCACATTTTTCCTTCCAGGACTTCAACCAGGTGGTGCACCACCAACTCGTGTCATTTCCCATATTTTCCCGTCATCTTTAATACCCCCATTAATACTTTCTCATAACACCAACCCTCTTACATGCATGTTGCAGTAACCCTCTGCTTCTCTCCTTTTTCTTGTTTATTAATGCCTTTGCTTGTTATGTCCAAGAGTTCCCCCACTGTCCCACTCTCACTTCATATCCTCTGTCACCTTGCTCTTTCATGAGCCTCGATCTTTTTGGAGAAATAAATTCCCCACAATAAGACCGAAGAACAACATATGGTGTTTTCACATCGCAGACAGGTCGCTCGCATGGTTTATTTTTACAACCTCTACTCCGGTATACAGTGCCCTCCATCAGTATTGGAATAGTGAAGTCAAATTTGTTATTATTACTATATACTCAATAAATTTGGATTGGAGATGAAAAGAGGAATGTGAGGCAAGAGTACAGAAGGTCAGCTTTTATTTCTTGGTATTTCTATGGATACATGTTTACCCTCGACAGAGGACAGGGTATTGCTTTTGAGTCCATTTGTTTGTTTGTTTGTTTGTTTGTCCGCACAGAATAAACATGCTTTTCTTTGCAAGCGTTGGTCCGATTGACAGGGAATTTTCACCATAGGTGCAACTCATCCTGTAGAAATTTTAATGACAATTATGACGTCATAGGTCACGTCGTACGGGTGCAATCTTTGAAAAACTGAAAAACTTTGCACCTCTATATCTCCGAAAACGCTGCAGAGAAAAAATTGAGACTCTCAAAAAATTGAGAAGAACTCTCCATGGGGAATAACATACGTTAATGACGATGTCATAGGTGCCTCCATTATGACGCCATAATTCGAAAAGTACAAAACTTCATCTGATCAAGATGAAATTTCTTGAGCGTCATCTAGGGATAAATTGGCGGAGAAAAAAAAAATGGTGATGACGTCATCGGTCACGTGGTTCGGTCGCCATGTTTGTTTTAGCACAAAAGCCTTAAAAATCACTAAAAACACGTCCTGGTGAGAGTCTGCAATATCTGATTGCTCTTTCTTGTTGGGTTTTGTAATTGGATGTGCATCATAATCTTCCTGTCATTACTGTGATAGCTGTTGTGTTGATTGGGTTTGTTTTGTAGCTATACTGGAATTTTGTTAAAATTATAAGTGTTTCAATTGTGTTCAGAAGATGAACGAGAAATTTATGGAAGAGAATCATCAAGTTTTTGATAAAACTAAACGAAAGTGGCATGGACATTTTCGAGAAGGTGAAGTTGGTGTACAGGAAAGACGCAATGTCAGCATCACATGTTTTTGAGTGGGGAAAAGAGGTTTGCGGAAGGGGGAATAGACGTGAATAATGACGCGTGGTCGACACACACACACACACACACACACACACACACACACACACACACACACACACACACACACACGAGGTTTGATATAACCACTCAAGGAAAGAGTTCGGGTCACAAGCACATGTGCTGAATCATTATAGTTAAAGATCTTTACGTGGAAGGTCAATCTTATAACCCTCACCTCTGGGAGCAGCAGTACTGAGTTCATCAGGACATAACATGATCCGTCGTGCATACAAAACCTTTGCAGTTCACACCCATCAATTTCCAGAACAAGCACCTGCCTCTCTACACCTGTTGAGCACCACAGAGGCAAGACAGGTGGTGGTTAAGGTCCAAAGTATCATCCATTCCATGTTAGTAAAATTATATGAAATGTATTCTAAATGAGCTTTAAGCGAGTTTGCAGTGGCCTGCATGCATGTGTTGCTCCTTTGTGCCATAATTCTCCAAGACTCAGCAGTGACGTGTGATGTCAATTAGCATGACATGACATGTGACACTAACTAACACAATATATGGCACGTGATGCTAATTCACATGACATGTGATACCAGAACATTAAAATAATAATAACAAAAGAGCATTTCCAAGAAAATAATTTAATGCCAAAAATCTGGACATGCAGAGGATATTGAAAGAGGACAGCACAAGCTGAACAGACAAAAGGTGGCAGAGAGAGAGGCAGAGAGGCAGAGAGAGAGAGAGAGAGAGAGAGAGAGAGAGAGAGAGAGAGAGAGAAGGAGAAGGAGAAGGAGAAGTGAGTGATTGTCCATTGAAATTTGCTCTGCTTTGAGGTTAGAAAATGATCTGCAGTTCATGACCCAAAATGACCAGTAAACAATATGTATTATGTGGAGTGGTTTTGTTTGATTCTACATTAACACGAGAAAAAACAAGTAAACGATAAAACATGTTTTAGGGCTACACTTCTTTCTTTCTTTCTTTTTTTTCTTTAAAGTTTGAAACCTTTTTTATTTTTTATTTTTTACATTTTGATAGATGAAAATGTACCAGAAAAGAGGAGCGTGTGACACATTTCAGCTCTCTAGGACGTATGGAACCTAGAAAACGAATGGCTCAAAAATTTGAAATGGGACAAAGAAACAAAGTTCAGATTAAGTTATATAAAAGTGTGCAAAAAGAAAGCATGGAATGTGCAGGACTCACAGCACCACAGCAGATGTCCATGCAACTGCATGCTGGTGAGGGTGTGGCAGTCAGGAATTTGGAATTGTGCCAGCGGTTCGAGCTTTTCTAGGTCCCATCGGAAAATCTGCCCGTTCATACTACATGAGATCACCATCCTAGCAAACACAAACACACCATTTTGCCTTGTACATTCTTCCCCGTTATCACCAGTGGATTAGTCAATGCTTCTCCAACAGCCCATACGTAAGCTCGATGGATGATGACACACACCTTGGAACCAAATCTGACATGAGCTCCAGGCCTGTGACTTCTCCACTGTGCCCAGTGAGCCTTTTATTGCAGACGAAGGTCGCAGTGTCCACAATATAAATGGTGCAGTCCGAGGAGCCAACCCACATCTGTTTGTTGCCTACTGTGAGCAAGCAATTCTGCAGACAAGTTTATTACCAGTACTGCACCCATCATCAAGTACGGACCAGTTTGATAATGAAATAGCACTTTCACAAATGAATCACTTTGATTTTACAAAATATCGATGCAAAATGGATCAGGGAGAAGCTTCATATGTGATAATGAGAAAAAGAAAATGCTACAGAGTGTCACAGTTTGCAGAGAAAAATAAATATATAAATAAAAGAGGAAAACAAGTGCAGATACATTCAAAGTACACCGCCCCCATGCCAAATAATTAAATATCCTCCAGCGCGGCCTCCGGCACCCGGCAATCGTGCAGCTCATAGAGACTGTATTGGGAGGGAGAGGTGTACAATAATTGATTGATTAATTGCATAATTAAAATCAATAACAAAATAATGATTCAATTGGCTAATATCATACCTAAACCACCAGTGCTTCATCCGAAGCTGTAACTTTTAGAAGATTAATTAAATAAGTCATAAATTGAAAAAATTAATTAATTTATTAATCAAGAAATAATTAATCGATTAATTGATTAATCAATAAATCAAAAATATCCTTTATAGCCACATCACTTGGTCACTGTCATGTCCAAATATTAGCTTCCTAGCTCAAAAGGTGCCTGAGATATTGCCCAGATGAGAAAGAAAAGAAAGAACTGATTAATAATGAAAATAAATAAATAATAATCTTTAAATAATTAAATCGACTTGCCTCGACTCTGTATACCAAAAAAAAAGAAGAAAAAAAAAAGCTGGTTCATACAAATGGAAAAAGTAAAACTAAAGGCCTCAGATTGTGCTGATAGTAAAACAGGACTATAAATGAATCCCAGAGCATTGCTTCATGGTCGAAGAAAGTCACAAAAATCAGCAACACTACATCCCAAATAGAAAATGGAATCGTCACTGAGAAGAGCTCACTGTTGGAGCTTGGTTGTGACTGAAGTGAAGATAAATGTCGACGGTATCCCCTTTTGTCTACAGTATCACTGCCAGTTAATACAAAGTCGAGCCTCATGGAGGAGCTAGAACATAGAATGGATCACAACATAACACAACAAAAGGATCTTTCTGTCTTCTACCGACTCCTCTCCGGCCTTGCTGTCCCAGCTCTCTCTGTGCTTTGTCCCCCGGGTATTCCTGCAGGTCGCACAGGATCTGCCGGCAACCCTCGTATGGTTGGACTGCCGGAATCTGGGCTCTCTGCTCACCTTTGCTCTTTCATTCCCCTTTTCTCCCGTCTCTGGGGCAGACTCCCACACTCCCTTCAATCCCACTCCACCCTCCAGGTCTTTGAGGCGGCTGTTCACCACCATCTCTTATCTTCCCCCGTCCAGGGCCTTGATCTTTTCTAACCCCGCCAATTCACCCCAGATCCACCTTGTTTGAAATTGCGGCTTCTTTCCTGGAAGTCCTGGCAGTGTCCATATGTTTTATACCTCTCCCACCCCTCCTTCCCATGCCCCCCCCCCCAAAGCCCTCTCCATCCCACAGATCTCTCGATGTCCCTGCTCTCAAATGTTGTGTTTGTGTCCTTCCCCCTCTCTCCCCATCTTGTCTACCGCACCCCATGTTATATGTTTTATGTGTCGGTTTGTCTTTCTGTGTGATTAATGTTAGCTCTTTCACGAGCCTCGATCTTGTATACAAAAAAATAAAAATAAAAATAAAAATTATCAATTGGCTAATAAAATACCTAAACGACCACCGTTTCATCCGAAACTGTAATTTAAATTAAAAACAATAATTAAGTCATTAATCGAATAATTAAATAATTAATCGATGAATTTATTAATCAATAAATCAAAAATATCCTTTACAGCCAAATCACTTGGTCATTGTCATGTCCAAATATCAGCTTCCTAGCTCAAAAGGTACGTGAGATATTGCCCAGAAGAGAAAGGAAATAAATGTCATTAATTAATGGCTAATAATTAAATAAGTAATCAATTAATTGATGAATCAAACAAACAAAAAATACGGTTTTTGATAAAGTACTTGCTCACTATTGTGCCGGAATTTCAGCTTCCTAGCTCAAAGTATGGCTGAGATATCGCCCGGACAAACAAACAAGAAAATGAAAAATCGGTCAGTGACCGAGGACTTGCCGGACTGTACTTTTTTATTGGCCATTTTGGAGAAATATGGCGGCCGAACCACGTGACCGATGACGTCATCATTATTTGTTTTCTAACCTAATTTATTCCTTGATGATGCTCAATAAATTTCATCTTGATCGGATGAAGTTTTGTACTTGTCGAATTATGATGTCATAATGGAGGCACCTATGACATCATCATTAACATATTTTATTCCCCATGGAGAGTTCTTTACAATGAGCCATGTCTCAATTTTTTCTAGTCAGCACTGTCGGAGATATAGAGGTGCAAATTTTTTCGGTTTTTCCAAGATGGCGGCCGAACCACGTGACCGATGACGTCATCATTATTTTTTTTCTCCACCAGTTTATGCCGACATGGCGCTAAAGAAATTGCATCTTGATCAGATGAAGTTTTGTACTTGTCGAATTATCAAATTATGACGTCATAATGGAGGCCTTGGGCAGAGAGAGTTAAATACTGGGCACAGTCTATTCCAGGGCAAGACCAATATGTGTGTAAAGTTTGGCGATTCTACGTGCAACGGTGTAGACGTAGTGCTGCGCACAGACAGACAGACAAACAGACAAACAGACAAACAGACAAACAGACAGACAAACCAACCGATCAACATACTTGCCGGAATCTTTTCCGGCAAGTAACAAGAAAACAAACAAACAACCAGAGTGAAAACTGAGTACTCCCTTTCAGCGTGCGTCATTGCCGAGCCCCCTTCGGTGCCCGGCAATGACGTTATGCATTGTCTGGAGATGGCATAGGAAAGGAGCGGTGTACAACAACCGGAGTGAAAACTGAGTACTCCCTTTCAGCGTGCGTCATTGCCGAGCCCCCTTCGGTGCCCGGCAATGACGTTATGCAGTGCCTGGAGATGGCATAGGAAAGGAGTAGTGTACAACAAACAACCGGAGTGAAAACTGAGTACTCCCTTTCAGCGTGCGTCATTGCCGAGCCCCCTTCGGTGCCCGGCAATGACGTTATGCAGCGCCTGGAGATGGCATAGGAAAGGAGCGGTGTGCAACAGCCGGAGTGAAAACTGAGTACTCCCTTTCACCGTGCGTCATTGCCGAGCCCCCTTCGGTGCCCGGCAATGACGTTATGCAGCGCCTGGAGATGGCATAGGAAAGGAGCGGTGTACAACAAACAACCGGAGTGAAAACTGAGTACTCCCTTTCAGGGTGCGTCATTGCCGAGCCCCCTTAGATGCCCGGCAATGACGTGATGCAGCGCCTGGAGATGGCATCGGAAAGGGGCGGTGTACAATTAAAGATTAATCAAATATGATGGTGTGAGTCATCACTTTTGACAAATCTCTTTATCATCATCATCATCATCATCATTATCATCATCAAGAACCTGCACAGAGAAGCGATTAACATGATAGAGGTGTGTGCTATCCCTCTCCCACTATTTTATATTATGATCTATCCTTATTATCTCTATTCTTATGAGCATCCTTGGCCGCAGGTGCAGTAAATGTACCGTGAAGCCTGATGCACACAGGTGAAGCCTGATGTACATTGATATTGTTCGAGAAAGAGTTGAGGCTTCCCGTGAAAGGGATTACCCGCGACATCATTCTATATTGCGAAATGCAATTAAACCTGCGTCTCAGGTTTTATCACCCCGTGTGAGTCATTGTTGGAGAGAAATCAAGCGCCTCCATTACAGGCCGATACGCCATTTTGTCCTCGAAAAGGCTGACCGCCTGGTGTTTCGTGTTTTGTCATTGCGATTCCCATATCGACATCATTGTGTTGATCACCGTTGGTTTTCCATGTCGGCTTAATCGTTGGTAGACGTAAGGCGTGGATTGCACTCACGTTGTGGGGGATCGTTATCCCGTGACCCGCTAGCTGCCCGACCTCTCATCTCGTAACTCCTCATACACAGCCGCGCCAATACTGCTTGTTGTTTTGCCGTTCTGCACGATTTCGACCTTCACCGCGTTGGGATTTGTGCACGGACTTTGGGGAATGTTACATTCCACTCACGTTGGGTGTATCATGAGTTTGTTGCTTTGAGAGCATTGGGGAATTATGGTACCATCATTTGTAATGTTCATTTGATGCAAGTGATATTTTCATTGTACAGTACTTTCTTTAAGAGTGTTATTATTGTGTATGTGAGAGTTATTAATACAATTACTTGTTTTATTCTACAATTGCATTGGTGTGGTTTTACCATGGTTTATTAGAACACGCAAAATAAGTTTTTCTGCCGTGTTCCCGCTCTAAACTCTGAGGTGCACCGTAACCGGGGTTTGGGGAGGTAAAACGTAACAATAGGCTGTAGCACGGCATGTTTCCAGGAAAGAGTAAAAGTTTGGGTAGTTTGGGTTTGGGTAGTCAGAGTAAAAGTTTGGGTTTTAAAACGAAAATGAAACAAACGAGCAAGTATGGGTGCAAGTGCTGAAATATACTCCTTCAAGACACCAGGAGGAATGGCATCTTGTCGGTATGCCTTGCTCGTGTGTCCAGAGAGGAGTACTTTTTTGACTGCATGAAAATATATTATAGGGAGGGGACAAGGATTGGTAATGGGTGCATCAGGGGGAGTTGGATTTTTGGAGTCATCCAATGTGGAAATAGAGGAGAAAAGAGAACCAAAACATTAATGCCAAAACGAACTTCACTGCCCTCCCCTCATAGTCAGAGAGCCTACTACACTCTATTTCAACCCATAGCATACAAAAGGTTTGACCCCCTAGAGTTGTTGGGGGTATCAAGCTGAGTAAAAAAAAGTATGTAAGATTGACCCCCCCTGCTGGAACTAGTCACCAGACCCCCCTAAAATGACCCCAATAATGGGTTATTTCAACCCATCTCATACATGGACCAAATTTGGTTACAATATAGTGTCATGTCAGGACATTACAAAAATGTCAAATCTAACAACTTACCCTGCTGGAAAGGTGATGTTAGACCCCCCGCAAAGTACCCCCCAAAATGGGTTATTTCAACCCATCTCATACATGGACCAAATTTGGTCACAATATAGTGTCATGTTAGGACATTACAAAAACATCAAATCTAACAACTTACCCTGCTGGAAAGGTGATGTTAGACCCCCCGCAAAGTGCCCCCCCCCTAAAAACGGGTTATTTCAACCCATCTCATACATGGACCAAATTTGGTCACAATATAGTGTCATGTCAGGACATTGCAAAAACATCAAATCTAACAACTTACCCTGCTGGGTAGGTGATGTTAGACCCCCCCCCCCCCCCCCCTGTAAATCTGTAAACCTGTAAATCTGTGCATGAGAGAGAGCAATTTACTTTGGAAGAATTCCCAGGATGAGTTGATGTCAGAGGCGGTAGAGATGGGAGACCAGTCCAGATGATTGATGGCTGCTTGAAGACCGTGCCAGTTGGCCTGAGTGAAATGCCAGACTCGTCGACGCTGAGGAGGCTCTCTGAGAATGGTCAGAGAGATGTCCACTTTAACAAGCACATGATCAGAAGAGCCGATTGGAGCAGCAGAAGAGCAGCAGACATTTTCAGGGAAGTTAGTCATAACCAAGTCGAGAAGAGAAGATGCTCCGTTGACTGAGATCCGGGTTGGGAAATTGACAGATTGTGTCAGTCCCAGTGAGTCACAGAAGTCCTTTGCTGAAGAGCCATGGCTGGTGAGAGAGGTACCCACCCCCAGCCAACTGGCATGGTGACAGTTGAAATCACCACATATGAGGAAGAGAGAGTTGGGCTGGGTAGATAGAAGTTGGTCCATATTATCAGACAGCGAGATGTAGATGGAGTCATCACTGTTTGGTGGACGGTACAACACACATATGAACAAAAGGTGGGAGCGAAGGGGAAGCCGTAGCCAAAGGTATTCCTGGGGGTGAGGTGGAGAGAGGGCAATGCAGGGCGAGTGAGGAAGAGAGTTTTTTATAAAGATAGCAACCCCACCTCCAGGATGAGGCTCAGGTCTATCATACCGGAGGAGGGAGTAACCTGGGAAAAATACCAAGGAATCAGAGACATCATGAAGGAGGAAAGTTTCTGTTAAGCAGATCACGTCTGGTTTGTCAGAAGCAACCTGTATGGAGAGATCAGTTAAGTTTGAGCGAAGGCCCCGGATGTTTGAGGTCCATACTGTTAAGGAAGAGGAAGGGGGAGCATCGGATACAGAACAGGGGGGGGGGGGGGGGAGTGGTCGGGTAAGATGTGGAAGATGAGGAAGAGGTAGGGAGAGCTGTTGAAGGTCTGTCAGAGATTACAGAATAGCTTGGATAAAGGGAAGAAGTCATGTTTCGTTTATGTTTGAGTCTTGTGATAATAAATAGTAATCCTCATTGACTGATGGTGAGTTTATATATTTGAAGTATCATGTATTTTGTGTGTAGATTGTTTTGAGGAAGGGTCTAACATCACCCACCTTTTCCAGAAGGGTAACGTTAGATTTGTTATATTTGTACATCGTGACCAAATTTGGTTCGTATATGCAATAGGAGATTGCGGGGGGTCTAACATCACCTACCCAGCAGGGTAAGTTGTTAGATTTGATGTTTGTGTAATGTCCTGACATGACACTATATTGTAACCAAATTTGGTCCATGTATGAGATGGGTTGAAATAACCCGTTTTTAGGGGGGGGCACTTTGCAGGGGGTCTAACATCACCTTTCCAGCAGGGTAAGTTGTTAGATTTGATGTTTTTGTAATGTCCTGACATGACACTATATTGTAACCAAATTTGGTCCATGTATGAGATGGGTTGAAATAACCCATTATTGGGGTCATTTTAGGGGGGTCTGGTGACTAGTTCCAGCAGGGGGGGTCAATCTTACATACTTTTTTTTACTCAGCTTGATACCCCCAACAACTCTAGGGGGTCAAACCTTTTGTATGCTATGGGTTGAAATAGAGTGTAGTAGGCTCTCTGACTATCATACAAAAAGACATGATATTATTTAATTCCTCCAGTCTACTCTCCTGTGTCATTCAATTCCTCCATGAGTCTAGAGTCTAGACCGTTGTGTAAAAACAAAACAAAAAAAAACATACTTTTAAATGAACCCACAAAGACATGAGGATAAAATTGATAAATCAGCAGAATATTGACTTGGAGAATTACAGACTGTTTGTTTGAGCTCAACACAAACAATAAACAGCAAATGCGAGGAGAAAGACTGCATTATAAAGGACAACGCCACTTGCAGCTACAGACAATGACTGCTAACTGGAAATAAATCGCATCAAGTGATGGTTTTTGTATCTTCCCCATTGTTCATTTATCTATCCCAGGAAGTACCATTTCTCATAATATCAATGTCATACCACTCTCCGATTGCCAGCTTGTACACACAGTTTCTCAATGCTCCAGCTCTGTGTATTGCAGGCTACCAGTCGGCCCCAACTCAATGCGCACCACACCCATCCAGATCTACCGGGTTCTTTTCTCATGCTACAAGTGGCCCCAATAGGCTCCTCATCTGCAAAAGAAAAAGGGATAAACACAGACAAAGATTTCTAAATGCCTGCACCATGAAAAACTCTCAATTTACAATCAATAATTTGAGTTAGATCACACACTTTGTCTCATGGACGCATATTTCTATAAGGTCATCTTATTTGTCTTACCGGGAATGTAAATCATGGCATCCACAGAGTGCATTCCTTCAAGGCCAGAAGCCAGGCTCAATTGGAGGTGTAAGGACTTACGTGTGGACATCGAGACTGCAACTGGACCTGCAGAACACAAAAGGGTGTTCTCACTACAGCTCCCAAAATTGTTTATCTCTCCAGAAAAAAAATGGATTTTTTTTTGTTGCACAAAAAAGTATTTGCTTTGTGTGCACACACATACTATAAAGATTAGGCAGGCATAATAATACATGAAAGTCGATATCAAGGAAGGTAAACATCTAGAGGAAAAACTATTTGGCAAATTTTGATTCGTGAAATTGCTTTAGTGGATTGAATGGCTGTCTGGATGCAGTTGAAGTCAGAGATCTACTGATGTTGACCTACAGATGATGTTGTGGACCTACTACTTAGAAGTTCTGAGCTTCTGAGTTCTGAAAGGAGAGATTCTAACATCTGAACTGCTTGGGGAGTTTCTGAGTTCTGAAAGAGTTGAAACTTCTATGAATAACGAAGTCCAGCTGATGATTCAGGAAGTCAGAAATTTGGTCACTCACAAGTTATTAAAGTTACAACTTGAGGTGCTGTTCATTAAATAATTAAACTATTTTATTAAAATACACTTTTTTAACTTTAAACTTTTTTCATTAAACTATTTGAGCCGTACTGCTTATTAAATAATTATGTGTGTGCACAGGTGTTGTTGGTTGTTGTCTCCATATGCGGGTTTCATAAGAGGTGAAAAGGAGCCCTCCCAGGTTTCAAAGTATCCACGTGCGAGCGTGTACATGCCAAGTTCACATCTTTATGTGCATCACATCCCCTTTCATCATCCCCCATTTGCGTCCTGTCCACTCCCCTCCCTTTATATATCTCCCAACTGAACCCTCCCCAACTCCCCAAAAAACTCAAATGGAAGTCTGATTATGAATTACCGTCTCTCACTTACCGCACACGTGTTTTGATGTTGTGTTTGTTTTTAGGCAAGTGAAGTTTGTGTGCTATGCTCTGCTATCAAGTCAATGCAGTCTTAATAAGCAGAACTGCTGTTTCCTGCAGAGCTGCATTTCCTTGTAGCTTTTTGCTTTTATGCAATAATACCAACACTCAATCATGTGTATATGCTTTTTGCACTTTGGACAGGATTAGAATGTTACTCTACATGTTAAAGTGGTAGGACCATCTATTTATTATGTACTCAAACAATTGCAGAATTTTCAACTACTCTGCCTCACTGGTATTCCTTACTCATACCCCTTCCTCTCCATCCTTTCTCCCATCTTCCCCCAAGATGGCCGCCAAAGCCAGCTGCCGACTGCACATCCCCCACCGTGCAAGGTATTTAATTGGCCAATCTAAAGTTTTGAACAACCTACAAAGCCTTCATTCACAGTTTGATGGAGTTTTGCTCTTACCTTTGTGCTGGCGCCACTTCCTCACACCTTGCCCTTCTTGATACCGTTGAAAGCAGGACCCTCAAAATCATTGGGATCTCCCGCAATGATGGTGAGTCTATCACGTTCGTTACCTATCACGTTCACATCATAGACAGGTCGCTGGTCTCTTTGTCTTTTACTGCCTCATTTGGTGCCCTCTTCCTTCCTTGGCTCTGCCCCTCCCTGGTTTCTGCAGGGCACACAGTCTGCCAGTAACCTTCTTGTTAAACTCCTAAAATCCAGGCTCACTGCTCACCTCCTCTCATTTCGCCTGTGGAACCAACTTACCCAGTCTGTTCAGTCCCATTGTTCCGTCCAGGGCTTCAAGACAGCTGTTCACCACTGCCTCAGGTCATCGCTTATACTCATGATCTCTTCTACCCCAAATTATCCCATTCCCAAGCACTTCCCTTTCCCAGGTTATTGTGATTTCCACCCCCAGCTCCCGTCCCTCACCTCTTTTCATTTGTCAGTCTGTCGACTGGTTTGTTCCTCTTCTGTTTCATCTGCACTTTCCCCTTCCTCTTCTTGCTGCGTTGCAGCTTGCGTGCAGCTTGTTCACCCCATGTGTGCCCTTCTTCCCCTGCCAGTCTCACTCTCACTTTGACTCTGCTGTTGATGTTTCCCCCTTTCCATTTTGTTCCATACCATTCTACTCTAGCTCTTCCACATGCCTCGACCATATATAGTATACAAAAAGAAAACTCCTTTGTCTTCTCTCACCAACCCTCCCTCACCATTCAATCTGTCGCACAGACTTCTTCCCAGCACCACCCTCATGATTCTTTTCTCAAAATTAATTTTCACACTTTACCACCCCCGTTTCTCGCCGTGCATACCCAAATAGATGATTCGTTCATCAATGTTTTCATTTAGATCTTCACATTGGGAACTACATATATATAACAAGAGGGAGAATTGCTTTGCAATACATGTCCCCGACCAAGTTTCAGTTCAATGTGTTAAAGGGTAAGGGGGAAACTGACCCATGTATAATATGTGATATTTTTAAGTCCAAAAAGGGCATCACTCCTTGAAAAATTGGCATGACCTCAAAAAAAAGCTCCAAAACTCAAACTTGTGTCCGTTTGTCCATTTGTTTGTGAACAAAATATCTCAAAAAGTTGTGGACGGATTTGGACAAAATTTGGCAGAGATGTAGAGTTTGTGACAAGGAGGAAATGATTCGATTTTGGTGAAGATCCAGATTCGGATCCGGCTACGAGAATTTTTAAAGTGATTCTTCACCATTCGGAGAAAGGGCCAAAAACGATACATAGCAGGATATCTCAAAAGGTTGTGGACAGATTTGGACGAAACGTGGTGGAGAGGTTGGGTGTCGGACAAGGACGATTCGATTCGATTCAATTTTTGGTGAAGATCTGAATATGGATTCGGATATGAGAATTATTTAATTTTAAAAGTGATTCTTCACCATTTGGAGATAGGGCTAAAACGATACAAAGCAGGATATCTCAAAAGGTTGTGGACAGATTTGGACGAAACTTGGTTGACTGGTTGGGTGTCGGACAAGGACGATTCGATTCGATTCGATTTTTGGTGAAGATCTGAATATGGATTCGGATATGAGAATTATTAAATTTTTTAAGTGATTCTTCACCATTTGGAGATAGGGCCAAAATGATACATTGCAGGATATCTCAAAAAGTCATGGATGGATTTGGACGAAACTTGTTGGACAGGTTGTGTGTGTGACAAGGAAGAATCGATTCAATTTTGGTGAAGATCTGGATCCGGATCCAGCTAGTACAATTTTTTAAGTGGTTCTTCACCATTGAGTGATATGGCCAACCAGGTGGAGGTATGGTGCCTCTCTACTGAGTGCCGTTCTAGTTCTGTAAGTTATCATAATAAAGCGATACACCAAGTTTCAGTTGAATATGTTAAAGGGTAAGGGTAAAAAAAGTGCAGAAAACCACAGGTGGGACGGACAAACGGACGGACGGAAAGATGTACAGACAGATGGAGAGCAAACCTATACCAGCACCGGGTAGGGGACGAATGAGCATTATATAATTTTCAGCCAATACTGTAATGTGCCACACACTGCTTTAGCTATCGCATATGAAACATTGTGCTATATTATGAGCAAAGATTGTTCACTTAATTATATCGTTGGTGCATTATTCAAAAGTGTGAATGATCGTCATCAATAATATGCAAACCTTGTGTCATGGTGCTGGTGAAGTGGGCAAGGCACGCGGCTGCAGCAGTGACCTTTTTGACTGGTAGACAATGTGCCACAGCCACCATTTGCAATACATGGCTGATGGCCTGATCCACATAATGGTTGTCCTGCCACAGAAATACCACATTCATTCATACCTTCCCTTTATCACCAAATTGGTCTCAACAAAATGGAAATTAATATTTCTGAATTTCTGACCAGACCTGCAGTTCGAATCCCATCCTCAAGGGGATTTTTAAAATTATTTTACCTTGAAGGTGTTGGCCATAATCATGCCGCTCCACATTTCCATGAGAATGAAGTACCATAGGCTGTTATCCGTCTTGAGGTTGGCAACAAACTTTGGCTTGGTCCGTGTGCATACACACAGCCCACGCATTGGTTTGAGAAAACTTTGCACCTGGTTCACTGCCTGTTCATGGGATCGACAAGTTTATTTATGTCGCGAGCATTACGTTACAAAATGGTAGCATTATATCTATCTACATCTACATTATGATACAATCACACATAACCTGACGAAAGTGTTAAAAACATATACATTACAGAACGTTATGGGATAAGGATCTTTATTATGGGTAATTATGGGATATTATGGGATGGGAAATGATTATGGGAAAGGATCTTTCCACCTCCTGGAATGGTCCTGCTCGATTTTGCTGAAGCCCCATTATATGACAAATGATCCAGTAATCCCGCAACAGAAATGTTGCAGCTGCTTCACTCTCATCAAATTTTGCTAACATTAGAATGTGGTCTGCCATCTTAAGTACGTATTTCATCCTCCTGAAAAACCATATCTTCTTTTGCAAATGACCCCTCAACTAAGTGAAGTTTCCAAAACTTCAAAGTATTACCATCAGTCATGATTTGTCTTGGAAAGTTAAACCTTCATAATTCGCCTTGGAAGACAGACAAGGCTTTGCTATCATATTCCCAGGCAGGTCCTTCCTTGGTATCCATCATCTCCTCAGAAGCAACAAAGCAATTGGTTGCAGCATTATGGAGTACTGCTGACATTGGGGTTGGTGGTCTGACCTGTAACACCTGTAACTGTCCCACCTGTAACTGATGAATTCAGTGGCATCCAAGGTGTTCAAACACCATTTGAATGTTGAACAGGAGGTAGACAACTCGGGCTGACCACTTTCTCAGCACAGACAAACTGGTGGCATTTCGGTCTTTTACCAGGTGTCATCTGGTCTTACATCTCCCATCCTCGACATCCTCCATACCGAACATGATCAGAATACTTGTGTAAAAGACAAATCATCACCATCTTGGCCTGCCTATAAATTGAACTTAACTCCTTACATTCACTCATTTCTTCCTGTTTTCTTATGCACATAGAATTATCTCACTGTGTCGGTATAATATCACTTCCTTCCAGTCATGCTTCAGGTGACAGTCCACTGCCATGTCACATCCTCTTCTATGCCCACACATGATAATTTCTGTCCCAATTAACCCACCTTTCTCTTATTCAATTGCACACCTAAAGCACATAGAGACTTGAGGCAACATAATCATTGAACTCAAGACAAAACAAAAAGACGAATAATAATAATAGTGATGATGATGATAAAGTAACTTACCTGGATATCAGCAAAGCAAGCAATCTCAAGACAGTCAAACACGACTTCAGTAAACAGCAGCAGGCGTTTGTCAGTGACAAGAAGCTGGCCATGGCCCAGGTTAGTCCGTATGTTTGCCGAAAAACAATGCACTTGTTCTCCACTACACAGAACAGATGCAAGTTTTGGCATCAGTTCTTGGACTGTACGCTCAACCGTGCGCCATGCTTCATAGAAATCCTGAAACATCTTGGGACTGACCAAAGGTTGTCGACCTGCAGAGATGAGAGTTAGTAAAATGGTCATTTTGAAATTACGCTCAAAGTAAAGAAATCCCAAAACAAACAAGTCACGCTTGCAACTCTTGTCAGGTTATTTTGAATATAGAATGAATGAAATTCATTTTTCGCATGAATTAAGACTTATACATATATTACATTCACATGTTATTCACAGTAATATTACATATATAAACACATACATACTTTGATCGGATAGCCAGAAATGTGAAGAAATAGAAGCCAGAAGGAAGGAGACCAAGAGGAAGGCCGAAGACAAGATGGAAGGATGGGAATAACTAAATGGCTAAGGAGAGAGGAATGCAACACAGAGATGGAGGCGAAGGATCAGAAGCTTTGAAGGCAAAGGATCCATGGAGGGGACATCACTGTGACACATCACCAAACCAGCAGAAGTGTATTGAATGAATGAAAACATTATATATATATATATATATATATATATATATATATATATATATATATATATATATATATATATATATATATATATGTCAGGTCGTAGATTTGTTATTGCTTAATGTTCTGTTATAAGACGTCGGTCGACTAATATGTTATGATTTAAATGTTGTTTAAAAATGCTATTTCATAAGTAATAAAGGGTTTTCCGCTTCGCTTTAGTTTAAAATGAGAAAATACTCGCTTCGGTCGTGCTGGACAAATGGCTCGTATACATGTGCCCTTTCGAGGCTAGATAAGCCCGGTCGTAAAATCCCTCTTTGATTCGCAGACGGCGCCTCGAGCCGCAGAGGGAAAAACGGATTAGGCGCTTGGAATGTGAAACTTTACGTAGAATGATTGGATTGCAGACATAAACCTTTGGATAATGGTCTTATCTGGGCCAAGAATGCACTCTCCCTTCAGTGAGTTACATTTTCTGTCACCTCGGAGCCTTGAAACCACATCTGGCCCGGATGCTAACGGTGCGTGCTGCACTCCCCCAAGATGAAAGAACGGATGATGGTGGGGGCTAGGGATAACGGTGGGAGGAACTCTCGTAGTTCCTTTGTTCTCTCGGAGATTTTCTGATAAACGTGTCCCTATTTAAGCGGACTGTGAATCAATGCATTTTTCAGGAAGGCTGGACGTGGCATGACGGCAATTCGTGCTGTAGAAGTCTTTCGCTTCCTCCAGATCTGTATAAGTGGTATTTTTAATAAAGCTTCGTCATTCTCAAGCTGTTGGTGAAACTTCTTTTACGAACAAAGAGCTGTTGCTTGACATTTTGGTACCAGGAGTGGGGTGCAACACGACAGTGACAGTCGAGGCGAATCCTGAACGACCCGAGGGGGGCTGCCTGAGGCCGGGACGCCGGCACGCTGATTTGTTTAAGGTGAGCATTGTTTTTTTATCAGAGGGCAATCCAAATTCGTACCCCCCTCCTCGAACGGGCACAGTTCGTCTCCCCTGTCACCTGTACTGCCTGCACTCCGAACAGAAATTGTAAGTAAAGGCTAATTTTAAGCCTTGGAATGACGAGCCCTGTTAAAATCACCAGGATAACATTAAGAGTAACGCTAAAGGATAGGATTTGCGCAGGATATCAGTAAAGATAACGTTAAGAGGGTAACGGATTTAACAGTAAGGTTAACGTTACAGTTAGCAAGGAGGGGAAACGTGAGGTCGGACAGCCATAAAGGTTGAGCCAGGTGGCCAAGATCTTTCCAGGAAGGAACAGCCCAGAGACAAGATGGGGTATGCCATTGCATGCCAGGGAACGAAGGGCTGTGGCTAACTTAGAGGGCCATAGGAACATGGTCAGGAAAAGGGAAATGCGCAGGTACCAGGTAGGCTTGACAAGAAGGTAGTGACAACTACGAGGTCAAGCCAGGAAAGTTGCTGAAGCTGTGGGGACAGAGGAAGCAAGCAACAGAGGTCCAGATAGAAACAGGCCAGGACCAGGTGAACAAGAGAAGATAAATAGGCTCACAGCAAGGGGCCAGGTAACCACAGGTAAGAAGGACAGAAGTGGTTTTTGAAATATTGAAAATTTAAGCATTACAGCTGTAGTTATTGAAGCTACAAGGACAGAGGACAATTAAGTAAGCAGTTAAGCAAGCAAATCAGCGGCTAATGCCGCTCGTCCAAAATCCGGACCAAGACCCCGCGACAGGGGAGGTAGCCACCATGCCTCTACCCCCCCCAAGCCCTGAGCCCTGTCCCCGGGCCACAGGCGCCACCTCTCCCACCCCCGCCCCTGTTTCCCCAGGGGTTAGACCCCCAGAAAACTAGACCAGCCGCCCCTCAGGTTCACCTTAGCCCGGGCAATCCATTTAGAGGACAAGAAATTAGTGGGGCGGACAGCGGGTTCGCGGCCCCAGAAGGGCTAGGAGAACTGTACCCCTCATTGGAAGGGTTCACGGAATCGGAGAACCCACAGCCTACAATCGGGATGTGTCCCTTAAAAACCATAGGACTGAGAGCAGGGGGACCCATTAACATCAGGATACCCTGGAAAGAACCAGATT
Organism: Myxine glutinosa; assembly: GCF_964187855.1. Lineage (NCBI taxonomy): Eukaryota > Metazoa > Chordata > Myxini > Myxiniformes > Myxinidae > Myxine > Myxine glutinosa. The sequence goes on along the minus strand of NC_136266.1, from coordinate 115,002,679 downwards.
TGGCGGCTATGCAGGAGCGGGTGAGAGCCTTGCTGGCCGACGAGCCCGGTCAGATACCGGAACTTATGCGTTTGTGGATACAAAATACAGGCGCAGATTGGCGGGACGTCTGCCACATGGGGAAGGCTGTATTGCCCGCGCGGGTGTGGGACCAGGCCAAAGTACACGCACGCTGGCCAAATGTAGCACCACCCGCGGCCCAGACCCTCGCCGATTGGAATGCCCTTGTCGACCTGTTGTTGGCCGGGGTATACACCGCACTGAGACCAACCGACCAATTAGTTGAAGCGGCCGAGCAATGTAACATGGGCGACGATAAGAAGGCCGATGTAAAGGACGACACGTTGCAAATGCTTGTCCAGGAACCCACAAGGGCCCCCTCCCCAAAAATTGGAACCCACAAGGGCCCCCTCCCCAAAACTGGAACATACAGGGGCCCCCTCCACAGCCGCAGAATTGGGCCGTGCAAAACCACCCGCCACCCCCCCCAAGACCTGAGCTCAGTCCCGGGGCTCTAGGCAACACCCCAACACCCCCCGCCCTGCCATACCCGTTCCACCTCAACCCACCCCGTCCAACCCGTCCCAAAAATCCTTTTCCTTGAATGAGAGACGTAATATGAATGAACAAAGATTGTACATCGAGTGGCTGGAGAAAGGCATGATTTGAGTCGATCTGATTTTCGCGCGAAGTCTGGGAGACTCACTGGTATATGAATGAGGAATGAATGTATATTGGGATATTAATTGACGTGTGTATCTGGCCAATGTATTTGTCTGTATGACATATGCAAAGCAGAGGGTTTCGGTGTGAAGCTTTGTAAGTGGTCTGCTTGACGTGCGGGAAATTCAGGCCGGGAATGTCGATTTTAGCGTCTATCCGAGGGACCAGGTGAGGTCCTTAACTGAGTCCGGATTTTCAGTTGTTTGGGAGTGTTTGGGAGCGATTTGATATAAATCGGGTCAGGAAAGCACTCGGAGGAACGTTGGTATGAAGTGGTTTCTTGGAGATGGTTACAAGATGGGCTGCTTTTGTCTGTCAAGTGGCAGTCGGGCAGAAATTTGGAATTTGTTGAACTAAATTCAGAATTTGAATCAAAATGTGTGTTTTACTTGAATTGAAGAGTTCACTGTTCTGACAGCTCAATGTTATGACAGCTCAATGTTATGACAGCCGACTGTTTGACAGGGGCCAAACTCATTTGTAAAGACTCATGTCCCAATGTGAGGTAAACCCCGCCGTAAACGCGAATAGAGCGGCGCGCAGTTTGGTTGCCACGGCAACGGGCCTCGCAGGAAACCGCGAGGCGGGAGTGTTGGGATTCGTGTGGAGGCACGAGGGTGCGCGCCAGGACGGGGGCGGCGTGGCGTCGCCGCGTTGAGTTGGTTGTGCCAGGCCGATCGGCGATCTCTGAATTTAAATCGGATTTTTGTCGTGTGTATTGTGAATTTTAGCGTCTATCCGAGGATCCTGGCGATGTTCGTTTAATTAAAGTGTGGTACGAACCTGTGGTTTCCGCCGTGCGGCTCCGTGGAAGTTTGGGTATAGTTCGTGTGTTTCAGGCAGAGTGCTGTGAGCCATTTGTCCAGCACATTCATGTGAGAATCAGACATGAGCCATGTCAGAATAGTGGGCGCCTGCGACATACATGCCATGCAATGTCACAGGAGGAATACGTTATTTAAGATGGATTTATATAAGGGGAATGCTAAACAAACGATGATAGTACGCGAAGTATATAAAATGAGGTGATTGTCGTAGTCGAATGAAGGATTTCAAGACAGAGTAATTAATTTCCGGTGCCAACAGGAAGTCTTGTTCATACAGTAAGTGAGGTACAGTGCGAATGATGAGATTCAGAGAGATCTCTGATTGAGGTAGATGAGGTTGTCTAGAGCAGATGAAATATGAAATAGCATTTTTAGAAATAGAATATGAAATATGAAATAGAATAGCAGTTGCAAGATCAAGGTGCGGAGTGGCGGCTGGAAGATGCATCGATGCATTTGTGTTGATCGATGCGCCGGACAAAGGGTTTGCTGGCGAGCGATGCTGATAAGGTTAAGTTATTAAAATGCATATGGGTCTGGGGGCAGATAATGTGGGACAAGCTGCCTCACGGGCGCTGCAGGGAGAGTATTGGAAATTCAATAATTCGAGCAGAAATGTCACGTTTTCAACAGAACGCTTATCCGAGGAAGGAGGACGGTCGAGGTTTCAACTGTCGGTATGTGGTGTGGCTTGTGCCAAGGTGTGGGCGCGAGGAGGTTGTGGTTGTGTTTGTCTGTCTGTGGAGTTATATTTCAGGATATATTTTTTCCCAGGATATTCAGGATATTTCAGGATATTTCAGGATTATATTTCAGGATGAGGCATGGATTTTAAGGAGGAGGTGTGTGCCCTGAGAAGATTGTGGGTCGCAAATTGGGCACTCTGGGTGCGCACTGGGGCTGCAGTTGTGTGTGCGCACAGGAGGTTGCAGTTGTATGGGCGCGAGGAGGTTGATGAAGTGTGCGAACAAGGAGGGATGTGCAAAGGGTGTGCACCAGGTGGTAAGGGCGCTGCATTGTGAAGCACGCCTCCCACGGAAGTTCCTGGGCGGATTGTGACGGTTGTTGGATTCGTAGGGCGTTAGCATTATGCGATGTGGAGCCTCAATAATGGTCATTTGTCTGTCCGGATGTGGAGTTCTTGCAGGGAATGTCGCCGGACTTGTATTAGTTGTGGGATGAAAGCGCTGGTTACCCCAATTCGACGTTTGTACCACCTTTCTTCGTTTGAAGTTTATTCGACCTTTGTTCGAGATGTGTAAGGGTAAGAGGTCAGAGGTAATTCACTAACCTTGGAAGAACGACAGGCTGTCAGTCTACTGGGTGTTGCTTTAACGGCAGGATATAGAACTTAAATCTGGAAAGAAAGGACATATACTGTTGGTTATAAACTGAAATCATGTACGTAATTAGTGAACAGAGAATATCGGGACATATACTGTTGGTTAAACTGAAATCATGTACGTAATTAGTGAACAGAGAATATCGAGATCTGTTTTCTGTTGTTGTGGTTGTCGTTGACGTCTCAAATAGGTGATTCAGGGGTCTCAAGAAATAAACAGATTTCCGGTGCCGACCGGAAGCGTCAGGTACAGTATGCTTGGAATTTAATTTAACCAAGTCAAGTACAGCGACGTGCTTGATCGAGCAATGGGGATAGTCATGTTAAATGGAGGACAATTGGGAAGATGCAAAGAGATGCAAGTAACATGGATTAAGTTGTGGTATCAAGAGGTGGGTGCCTAGGTATATTGCGGTTATTATAACTCGCTGATTATAGGGGGCGCCGGGCGCACCAAGTACAGATCGGGTTGCATGGTGGAGCATGCTTGGAGCATGCGCAGGGTGGAACACCCCGTGTGGTTGGAGGTTGAAATGCAGTGAATATGCCCGATTTTGGCTTTGCGAGGCTCCGGATAGAAGTTGGCATTTCGATACTGTGGATTATATTGTGCCTGCCTGGAGAGGTGATGTCCTGTGCTGAGGCTGGCGACACGCCTCTGTTATCTGTCTGTCTGTCTGTCTGATTGTAAGTCTGTGATACGATGGAGGGCTAACTGAGTGCTCAGGCATCATTGTTCCATGGAGGCAAGTACTGGGCCCAGGTACTCATGGGAATGGATCAAACCCACAAGGAAATTCAGTCGCTGAGGTTGCCAGAACTGAAAATCGAACTCTGGGCTTCTCAAATAGTCACAAAATTTGGACCTGGGATGGGATATAAGGTCAATGAATCAGGGAAAGGTAGATGTAACACAGAGAGATGGACAGGACAACAATGGAGTTTATATGGACTGGTTTGGGGCAGTTTCAATCTGATGATTACAGAGTGTTTTGTTCTGTTCACAAAACATGTAAAATTCATGGAGTTGAAGTGATTTGCAAGAAGACAGCAGAGTCAGTACTGGGATACAACCTCATCCAGGGGTTTTGGTCCAGCCTGCAAGGAGTCCAGGGGTTTGTTTCAGGGGTTTTGGGGATGTTTTTGGATGCAAAAATGGGATGCTGTGCTCATCTGGATGTAGAATTGTAAATACTGACTACTAGCAGATATATCCATCAAGGACGGGGAATGATGTGCAGTGCGATTGGGTAGGAGGTAAAGGCCATAAAACACCAACCCCATGAGGAACGAAATAAATGGAGACGTCGACAATCACATGATGGTTGGGATTGAAGAACAACCTACTGGGATTTCATGATGTCATCCGGCATGGTGAATGCGTTGATAAAAGTCTACTTTTGACTGGACCAAACGAGATCAAAGTTGGAAGTAAATTTAGATACATAAGGTGTGAAATATAGCATAAATAAGCTATAGGTAATGGAAATATGGCAGTGTAAGCTCGCTGAGGAAGAGTTACCTGTAGTAGGGGACGTAACAGATGGGTGGATTATAATGACGGGGGAGCGCAATAGTATAAGAGGCGACTGGGAAGCGCAGGTCTCAGAAGGGAGTAGTCAGCTTCGATGATGCAACAGTGTATGAGTGAGTAATTGTGATCTGTTTAAGTGTAAGAGGCGGTGGAGATGGAAGGAGGTGATGAAAGCGTGGATGAGGGTTTCTGCAGCCATGGAGGAAAGGGATGGACGGAGACGGGCGATGTTTTTAAGGTGAAAGAAGGCTGTCTTTATGACCTGTTTAGTGTATTTGTCAAAAGAGAGGGTTTGGTCAATGAGGATGCCAAGATTCCGGATGTGAGGGAAGGTGGATACTGGAAAACCATCTATGTTGAGGGCAGAGTTATGGGTGGTTGAGGTCGTTGTCGGTTGTGGTTGATTTGAAGCCAGAATTTTATTTCAGTGATGCAGTTTGTCAGGATAGAGCGAATTGTGGTGATTAAGCTGTTGTAGATGCTGTCAATTTTGCTTTGGATGAATGAAAGGAAGGAGATGCAGTTGTCTACTCTGAATGACAGGTGGTGGTATCCAGGGCGCTGAGGAGTTTGTTCACGTTGTAAAGTTTGTTTATTTAGTTTGTTTATTGTAGAGAAGAGTGCTTTTGGGATTCCGGAGCTAGAGTGGTGATGTTTGAGTTGAGTGGCCACAGCACGTTCCAAAACTTTTGACAGAAAGGGTAGGTTGGAGATGGGTCTGAAGTTATTTAGGGTGTCAGGGTTTAGTCCAGGGTTTTTCCAGAATGGGGGTGAAGTTTCACGAGTTTTTGGGGAAATCGGTATGTGAAGCTGGATTAAGTTGGAACTGCTTGGTGAGCCATGGAGATGGATTGGATGTTTTGTTGTTGGTTGTCTGGGAGTTCGGTTGTTGCATTGCCAAAGGTTTCTGTGTGGTGGACACACTTGTTGGCTGTTGTCTTGTGTGACGTGGGTGGAGATGTATGTGGCTGTGTGTGGCTGCCTGGAGTCGGGAAGGCGGCTACAGTGGTTGATATTGGTTGTGGATTGTCCGGGGTGCTTCGATTTGCATAGGGGGTGAAGATTGGGATATTACATTATTTTGAGTAAGTATTGGCATGAGTAATTACATAAGTAATTATGAGTTATTATGAGTATTAGTTATGAGTAAGTGATTATTTTAGTAAAGTTACATGTTTCGCTGTGTTGTGAATCTGCGGACTAGCTAGTTTGATGGGTACCCTGGGGTCTTCAGCGTGTCTATGTGTTTGTCTGTCTGTTACACCGGACTCTTGAATGGGTTTTCATGAGACGAATTTCAGACATAACAACAGTGAGAATCTATTGTGAGCGAATCACAGTGGGTGAGAAAACATTGTGTGTGACCAGACACCAGAACTGACCATAATTGGAATTGGAATTAGACCAGGTTATTTCTATTATTTGTTTATTCGCGAAAATAAATAAATAATAGGGGGAGGTTCATGGAGGTTAATGGTGGTTTGTTTGTGTTAATGGAGGTTAATGGTGGTTTGTTTGTGTTAATTCTAGTTGAAACTCTAGCTGAAATAATTTTCGTTTAATTTTTATTTTATTTATTATTGATGTAGGAAACAGGCAAATGGGGTGCTGAGAGAAGGATTAGAGAATTTAAAATCGAATATTGGATAAAATTGGATCCACTTGGAAAAAGTGGATTAGGAAATTGGAGACCAGGTGTTCTATGAAACTATGAATTGAATGAATTGAATCTATGAATTGGAGACCTGGAGACCAGGTGTTCCCAGGGCGCTTGTGGACCAGGTGTTCCACCAGAGGGAAAAGACCAGGTGTTCGTGGAGCACTTCACCTGCAAGAACGCCCTGGAAAAGGTGGAAGGGACCAGTCCAGGTGTTGCTGACTACACCAACGGCAGTCTTTTGCGAGGGCAAGACCTCGTGGATCCACGCCACGCACTGTAAGTTGGCCATACAAGCACCAGACACTACACCACAGCAACCACAGTAAGGATGGGCCTAATCATAGGTACGATACTATTGATAGCGACAGCAGCTAGGGGAAGCTCCGATTCCAATAGATGTGAAAACGAAACCCGACACCTCACCGTAACATGGGGACAAAGAGTATCACTACCATGTTTCGAACAGAAAGCCCTGCACACAAATTGGGTAAGCGTAAGATGGCTAGCACTGTCGGCAGGGCCTGGACGGGTTGGCATTGTACTACAAAAGCAACGAGAGTTCCGGGAAAACGGGCAAGCTAGCATTGAGACCTTGGCCCAACCAGGATACAAATGGGGAACCCCTGATTTTAAGCTACAAACACGCACGCGCCTAGAGAAAGGCATGACTATGCAGGTCCGGTGCAGCATCTGGACCCCTGGAGCGGCCAGTGGCGAAACTAAACACACACCATGCATCGAATACATACTCACGCCACACCCCCAGGATAAGGCCCCAAAGAAGGGGGAAAACACATATTGGAAAGTGGCCAGGGAGGTGGCAACAATTCAAAATAGGACACACTGCTGGTCGTGCATGCACTTTCCCCAAGCAGGCACCACAGGAATACACATGATAGTGCTACCTTTGTCCCTCAATGACCTCTGCTCACAACCTATCGATTCCCCATGTTTAGTCACCACGCTGGAAAGAGAAGGGGTTGACAACGGCAAGAGTTGCAATCGACAATTTAATTATCGCCCGTCAATGATTGCCCATGTGGCCGAGAGGCCTGCCCCCGTCTGGGTCAAACCACAGAAAGGGACGGTCTGCCTCCAGGGTTCCGGCCACTTGCGTATGGGAGAATCAGAATGCGCCTACACTCTCCCCGGGAAGCTGGGACAAGGGAGCTCGGGGATTACATTACGAATAGTACTGCAAGATAAACACAACCACAACATAACGGCTATAACATTCTCTAGGGGGGTTAGTAGGATTAATGGGGTGGTAAAGGGACTCCGGTGCTTATCCACCCACCTGGTCCCACCCCATGGGACAATGTTTATATGCGGCGACAAGGCTTACCCCTATTTACCAAATAATTGGGGGGGCACATGTTATCTGGGTTCAGTCCTTCCTGACGTTGAGATACTGGATGAGCTAGACCCAAAGTCCTTGGACAGGCGTTATAAGAGGTCAGTCATGAACGAAGATGGAACCACTAAACTACACGGGAGCCTATGGGAAAAGGTGTTTGGTTTCTTCTTCCCAGGAGCGGGCACAGTCATGGATAGTTTCCGGATAGATAAATTGGCTTTGGCCCTAGAAAAGGTGGCAAACGACACCGCTACGGCTCATGACATACTATTGGACACGGTAATTCACATGCGTACAATGGTGATGCAGAATCGGGTGGCTTTGGACATGCTCCTGGCAGAGAAAGGAGGGGTATGCGGAATAATAGAGGGAAAATGTTGCACTTACATACCTGATCCATCTGAAGGAGTGTCAGCCGCAATAGTGAGACTAAGGGAAACTAGCCACGCCCTGACGATCGATCGGATCGCGCGCGAGAATTCTTATAAATTTAGCTGGCTCACTGACTGGTTCCGGGGATGGACGGGCACCATAGTGAAGTGGTTATTGACCGCACTGGCTGTGATAATTGGGGTAGTAATTTGGGGGGCACTAATGAAATCTCTAGTCCTCCTCTGTATGAGAAAGTATTTTACAGGATGGAAAGTGAAGAAGCCGCCGACAACAACTATGGTTCTGACCACAGAGGCCGTCGACCTGAATGGGTCCTTCAACAAGGCAGATGTGACCGGCGCTCCAGAAAATTGTATTGAATTTTGTGATGACTGTGATACTTGTGTTGATCCCATGTGGGAACTGGCTGCTGCCTGTAATGATGTCTGTGATGACTGTGATACTTGTGCTGTAAACCCCTTGCGTGTACTGGCTAACGCCTCTTATGTATTACAAGCTGACAGCTGCACGCCCCCTTCCGACCCAACTATGGATCTGATTGTGACGCTGGGTCTGGCGGTCGAGGGACCCGACGTGGATATCCTAGACCCGCAAGCCGACCAGGCGCCCATGGGAGACTTTGACATAAAGGAAGTTCCTCTCTTTGCTTCATATGTTTTAAGTTCAAATGCTTCAAGTGAATCGGATTTTTACGCTCTGTACCCTGACCAGGAAAATGAGACACAAGATACTGACGACATTATGTATTCCCCAGAACAGCAGCACGTGAGAGATCTCATGGGCATGATCGTTGATTAACTTCGAAGATCTGCAAGGACCGCGTCTGCAAAGGGTGGGGGGAGCAAGTTCCGCAGGGGAGGTGGTGGCCCCCTGGCGGGGCAGAACCTCATCTGGACCAGACGCCTTCGTTGTGGATCCGAAACGTTAATGGACTTTCATGTTCTGAGCCCTCAGGTTCCAAGCACGCACCACACGACACGTTCGCCAAATGCACGGGCGAGGCGCTATGGGCGCACGGTATGCCCTTGGGAGATACCCGCATTACACGATTGTCTTTCAATAAAGCCCGATGTGGCACGTTGTCTCTTGAGATACTTTGTCTCGACGAGACAAGAGGAAGGAATGTCAGGTCGTAGATTTGTTATTGCTTCATGTTCTGTTATAAGACGTCGGTCGACTAATATGTTATGATTTAAATGTTGTTTAAAAATGCTATTTCATAAGTAATAAAGGGTTTTCCGCTTCGCTTTAGTTTAAAATGAGAAAATACTCGCTTCGGTCGTGCTGGACAAATGGCTCGTATACATGTGCCCTTTCGAGGCTAGATAAGCCCGGCCGTAAAATCCCTCTTTGATTCGCAGACGGCGCCTCGAGCCGCAGAGGGAAAAATGGATTAGGCGCTTGGAATGTGAAACTTTACGTAGAATGATTGGATTGCAGACATAAACCTTTGGATAATGGTCTTATCTGGGCCAAGAATGCACTCTCCCTTCAGTGAGTTACATTTTCTGTCACCTCGGAGCCTTGAAACCACATCTGGCCCGGATGCTAACGGTGCGTGCTGCACTCCACCAAGATGAAAGAACGGATGACGGTGGGGGCTAGGGATAACGGTGGGAGGAACTCTCGTAGTTCCTTTGTTCTCTCGGAGATTTTCTGATAAACGTGTCCCTATTTAAGCGGACTGTGAATCAATGCATTTTTCAGGAAGGCTGGACGTGGCATGACAGCAATTCGTGCTGTAGAAGTCTTTCGCTTCCTCCAGATCTGTATAAGTGGTATTTTTAATAAAGCTTCGTCATTCTCAAGCTGTTGGTGAAACTTCTTTTACGAACAAAGAGCTGTTGCTTGACATTTATATATATGTATATATATATATATATATATATATATATATATACATACATATATATATATATATATATATATATATATATATATATATATATATATATATATATATATATATAATATATATATATTATATCAAATGTCTTTTAAGATGAAAGCGCGATGACGTCACCACGTCACGCGGCACGAATGCGCACCTGTGTCGTTGGAGGTATTGACTTCTATAGGGTTGGTTTTCTAAGGCTTATATCAAAATATTAACTTATATCAAATGTCTTTTAAGATGAAAGCGCGATGACGTCACCACGTCACGCGGCACGAATGCGCGCCTGTGTCGTTGGAGGTATTGACTTCTATAGGGTTGGTTTTCTAAGGCTTATATCAAAATATTAACTTATATCAAATAAGTCTTTTAAGGTGGAAACGCGATGACGTCACCGCATCACGCGGCATGAATGATTCCATTGTGCACGCTTTCGTTTTATTTCCAAATTAAAATCTGTTTTCACTTTTGCCGTAAAAAATGACATCAGTGCAGCGAGTGTGGTATCTTATTTGGTGAAATTCAGTCGATTTGAAGTGGTGAAAATAAAATGTGATCGTGGAAAATCGTAGCGAGGGGCCATTTTGAATCGGTTTTCGATTATTGCACCGGATTATTGCACCCTCCCATCACCCTCCCATCACCCTCCCATCACCCTCCCATCACCCTGCCCCATCACCCTGCCCCATCACCCTCCCCCATCACCCTGCCATCACCCTCCCATCACCCTGCCATCACCCTCCCATCACCCTCCCATCACCCTTTATTGGACCATTTGACTTCTATAGGGTTGGTTTTCTAAGGCTTATATCAAGATATTAACTTATATCAAATAAGTCTTTTAAGGTGAAAGCGCGATGACGTCACCACGTCACGCGGCACGAATGCGCGCCGGTGGCATTGACTTATATAGGGTTGGTTTTCCAAGGCTGTAGGCCGCACCTCATTTTGTCGAATAAAGTGGTATTCGGGTGGTTCCGGTATTTGGGACCACAGGGACGGAAAGTGCAGGTACAGGGTGCTTGGCACTCCCCAGCCGGCCCGCTCTGAAGGTTCGGATCGGGACACCGGGATTCATTCCGGTCGCCCGGTCGGCCCGGAGGTGGGGGTGCGGGGCCTGTCACGGAACGTCAAAACAAACGGCCTGCCGGGGCCGCCCAAAAGCCGGGCGTGAGGGGCGCGTCCACTAATGGAACGCCTCTCGCTTCCCAGATCGAGGGCCACGTGGTCAGGAGAACCTCATCCCTTCTGGTTGCCCTGCCGTCCCACCCGGAGCGCTGGCAGGGTGTACTTCAAACTAAGCTTAAGTGTCAAGTGTTAAGTTCCTCCTTGCCCTCGCAAGGGAAAGGCTTGGGTCAAGCTCTTCCAAATTTCCAAACACTAGAAATCGGACGTCTCAAATTAATTAACTAATTTGTTAATACATCTCAGTCGCCCGCGACCTCTCTAGCGCGGGCGTCGAACCAGTTCATTTCCGGGCGACCGGGCCGAGTATCGGCTCGGCCGTGGCCGAAGCCGTTGATTCCGCTGTAGCACGCTAACGCGTAGGCTCGCGCGTCCCTGGTCCGCCGGGGCTCCGCGGGTGTCCTACCGTGCCCACGTCGCCATGCTCCCTGAATAAGAGAGTCAGACGTGGTGCCCGGGGACGGAGTTCGCTGTCTAAACATGGTAGCGCTAGGCCAGTGGGACCGCCGGGACCCACGTGCACTCACAAGTTGTTCTGCGCGTGGGCGGCAGTATCAGACCGGGGCGCCCAAACGCTCCCCGGCTAAAGTTCATCCTGAAAGCGCCCACATTGTGCGGACAAACCAAGTCAAGGGCCACGTGGTCAGGAGAACCTCGTCCCTTCCGGTCACACTTTGCCTATCGGCCGGCTTCGAAGACCGAAATTGTGACGGTGTCACCCGAAAAGTTTGTTTATATATATTATATATATATATATATATATATATATATATATATATATATATATATATATATATATATATATATATATATATATATATATATATATATATTGTAACGGATTTGAGAAGTGTAACGGATTTGAGAAGTGCAACAATTTTGAGAAAGTGTAACGAATGTGAAAAGTATGGTTTTGTTGTGTGTAACTGACCCTCGTAATGTAAAGAATGGTCGCAGCTCGTCCTCTTAGTTAATTCCATAAACCTACACACAGGACACGATATATCCTTTTAAATAGTTAGTCCCTTATTCTCTGTGTAGGCTAAGGATGTGTTTCCCACTAGTTTGACTCTTCATTGCACCGAATTAAATAAGAGTAGGCCCTCTGACGCCCCATGGCAGCTTCCAAGTGCCAGGTTCGCCACTTTGCTGCAATTGCCTCTTTAGGCACTTTGCTGCATTTCCATCTGCCGTCCACTGTGCTGCATTTGACTCCATTACGCACGAGGTAACGCCGAAGAAGAAAGGCGGGTCTCCACCTCGTCATAGAGGGGAGGAGTAAGTCAGCCCTGCTCATCCAACCCAGAACAAGGGGTTTGGCTTGAGAGGGCGGAGAGAGAACGTTTGGGGAAGGTTCGAAAAGGGTGAAGGGCAGGGCCTATATAACCCACCGCGGGACGCTCCCAAGCAGATACGAGATGAGCTTTTACGGAGATGGGTCCAGGAGATGCGCTGGAGACGAGCAGGTGTGACCGAGCCGCCGTGAAACGTGCCGCGCTGCAGGAAAAGCGGACCGGAGCAACGCAAGGAGCGCACGAGGCAGCAGTACAGAGAAAGGAACTTCGCCCGCGCAGTTTGGGACCAAAGCTCGGCTTCTTGACAGCGGTGCCTTCTGGCCCGACCGTGCCCAGTACCCGCTGAACCTTCCTTGCCTCTAAAAGCCACCCATCTCCAAGCCATTCCTTCCTGCCTGCATTTCCCCATGTAAGTGTGATCGTCCGTCTGTCTTTCACGTTGTCCTGGGGTTTATTAATTAAGCTTGAATAGGTAAGCTAAAGATTTCACTGTGTGCCTGCTCCTTCCATTTTCTGTAATATAACCAACTGCTCTCTTTGCTTTGGCTTGTGAAAATAATTAATAAAACCTGTTATTCCTCCGTACGTCTTCTTCTTCTTCCTCTTTACATTCGGTCGCTTTAGAGGTTTCCATATTGAATAGCTGTGGCGCGATACGGCCAACGTCTGGGTGAATCGGGTGAATCGGGGAAACTGTTAGGTCGCGGAGCCTCCGCTCGGCAAACATACCATCCTTAACCGCGAACCGTAACAATATATATATATATATATATATATATATATATATATATATATATATATATATATATATATATATATACGTATATATATATATATATATATATATATATATATATATATATATATATATATATATATACATATATATATATATATATATATATATATATGTATATATATTGTTATGAATTTGGTAGAGCAACATCTAGAGCTAGGTAGATCTGTATAGGTAGGTATTCGACTGTCGTGACAGGGACTCTACATGTAATAAGTTCTTGATGTTTAGGCGTTTGTCGGGGTAAGATGTATGATTGTGGATCTACCTGGAGATTCGAGTGTTAAGTAGTGAGGGATTAAAGGTAACGCCCCTGTGAGTCTCACCTAGTAGTCAAACCTTTGTCCATTATGGCACTGCAGACCACATAAACATTAGTTAGGTCCCTAGCGCAACATTAAATAATTCCTTTCCCTGACAATGACTTCGGAACAATCGGACAGGAAACCAGGCCAGGACACTGCTGATGATGGCCGCAGCCAGCTACACCTCCGCTGGGCCTCGAGTGCCACGCGCTATCACAACACTACAGGCCTGTGATTCGCTGGAGGGCACTGATTGGGTGGCGCACCAAGGGACGTGACGTCACGAGCGAGGTTATTTTAAGGGAGCGCCGAACGCTCTCTTGGCTCTTGTTCTCTTGCCTCTCTGGCGTCTGGCAGTGCAGCTTTTGGTCTCTGGTGGTTCATGCTCTTAGTTGCGCAGCAGTTGAGAAGAGCTCTGCAGAAGAGTTGGCTGCCAGCACTCCCGCAGAGAGTTCACTTCAGTTGAGCCAGAGGAGTTGAGTTGAGACCAGTCCCGGAGCGAGTTGGAAGGACGAGACGTGCAGTCACACCTGCGTTCTCCCCGTTCCTGTCTTTTCGTGCTTCGTGTGGGGATCGATCTTGGGTGGAGCCGCTGGCCTGCGTTGGGTGCCTTGGAGATTGGTGCACCGACCTCGTGGGCGGCGAGAGGATCGGAGCTTGGAGAAGGCCTGGTGGTGGCTGAGCACGGCCGTGTTACAAGAAGACGACAGAGACAGATAAGCCCGGGCTCCGCGTACACTGTACACGACGTGACGTGTTTCTTTTGTAATTCATAATCTCCCTCGTATCGTGTTTGATATCTGTTATGTGTGGGATCCCAATTTAGGCTTATTAGTAGAGTTATTACCGGCGCGTGCTTGTTCACTGTCTTTGCTTTTCATTTAATAAATCCTTATATTATTTTCTGTATATATCTGAACGCAGTTTTCCTGTTGGATTTTAATAGGTAAGGCGGCGGAGCTTTGCTGTGTCCCATCCCGCCATTCCACGCGTTTAACTTTAGTTTAAGTGTTTGATTTGGAATCCGCCATTGAGTTTTCGCCTCGGGAGTTAAAGCCTCGCAATTGGCCATCCGCAACTGTGGTGTTAATCGCGGTTGCGCGACAATATACATACATACATACATACAATACAATACATACAATATGGATATTCTTACATCAATAAACCACGCTCGGAGGGCCGAGGTGGTGGAATTGCCGTTATTCACCGACAAGACATCAAGACCAACCTCATCTCCATCTCATCTGCTCCATCATTTGAACACCTGGCTTTTAAACTCTCTGGTCACACACAGTCAGTCATGGCTGTTGTCTACCGCCCTCCCAAACCACACCCATCATTCCTGTCTGACTTCTCCTACTTTCTGACCCAGCTATGTTCCCTCTCCCCCTCAATCCTCCTCCTTGGTGATTTCAATATCCACATGGACTCCACTGACTCCATGCTAACCACTGACTTCACTGATTTACTCACCTGCTTTAACCTCACTCAACATGTCAACTTTCCTACCCATAACCGTGGTCACATTTTGGACCTTGTCTGCTCTACTGGACTAATTTTGCACCATCTCTCTGGCTCCGACCTCACTCTCTCTGACCACCTAGCCATCACTCTGACCATCAACATCCCCACCCCAGCACCAAGACATTATCGCACTATCAACTTCCGTAAGCTAAACGCTCTTTCACCTGCCTCATTCTCATCGACCCTCTCTGAAAAAATGTCCACTTCTCCCTTCGTTGACCTCCACACCCCTTCTGACCTCACTGACTACTACAACCACACTCTCTCCTCCTGCCTTGACCAACTTGCGCCTATAAAAACCAAAACAGTTTCTTTCACCCATTCTGCTCCCTGGTTTACCCCTGAACTCCGCCTGATGAAAACTCGTGCTCGCCAACTTGAAAGACTCCGCAATAAAACAGGTCTCACAGTTCACTCCCAGGCCTACAAGGACCACATACAACACTATAAAGATGCCCTCTCCCGCGCCCGCTCCGCCTACTACTCTCAAATTATCCACTCTGGCTCCGGAAACCCAAAAGCACACTTCTCTACAATAAACAAACTCCTCAGCCCCCTGAACACCACCACCCAGTCATTCACAATAGACAACTGCATCTCCTTCCTTTCATTCTTCCAACGCAAAATTGAAAACATCTACAACAGCTTGACCACCACCGCACCCGCTCCCCCTCAAACCACCTGCCCCCCCTTATCCTGCCATCCCCTGTCTCAATTCTCCCCAGTCTCCCCTACTGACCTCTCTGAACTCCTCATCGGAATGAAAACTGCCAACTGCACTCTTGACCCCATCCCCTCCAGCTTTGTCAAGGCCTCCCTTCCTGCTCTCTCTCCACTTATCATTGCAACAATAAACTCCTCCCTGTCTACAGGCATCGTCCCACCATCCCTCAAAATTGCTGCTGTTACCCCCATTCTGAAAAAACCTGGACTAAACCCTGACACCCTAAATAACTTCAGACCCATCTCCAACCTACCCTTTCTGTCAAAGGTTTTGGAACGCGCTGTAGCCACTCAACTCAAACATCACCTCTCTGCCAATAACCTGTATGAAACATTCCAATCCGGATTCCGCTCCAACCACAGTACTGAAACTGCTCTCCTCAAAATCACCAACGACCTTCTCCTCTCCTCTGACGCTGGCAACCTCAACATTCTCATCCTCCTCGACCTCAGCGCCGCCTTTGACACCATCGATCACACCATCCTCCTCACCCGACTTGAAACCACCTTTAACATTACCGGCACTGCCCTCTCTTGGATTAAATCATACCTCTCTGACAGACGTCAGTTCATCTCCATCAATAACTGCAAATCCCCCAAGGTGTCCCCCAAGGTTCAGTTCTTGGCCCCCTCCTCTTCATCCTTTACCTGTCCCCCCTCGGTCACTTAATCCGCCGTCATGGTCTCCAATTCCACTGCTTCGCCGATGACATCCAGCTTTTCATCTCCACCAAGTCCATCTCCACCGCCACCCACTCTATCCTGACAAACTGCATCTCTGAAATAAAATCCTGGCTTCAAATCAACTTCCTCAAACTTAACTGTGATAAATCTGAAATAATCATCATTGGCCCAAAAACGCTCACCAAGTCCACCCATAACTTTGCCCTCAACATCGACGGTTTCCCAGTATCCACCTCCCCTCACATCCGGAATCTTGGCATCATCTTTGACCAAACCCTCTCCTTCGACAAATACACTAAACAGATCACAAAGACAGCCTTCTTTCACCTGAAAAACATCGCCGGTCTCCGTCCATCCCTCTCCTCCGTGGCTGCAGAAACCCTCATCCACGCCTTCATCACTTCCCGTCTGGACTACTGCAATAGCCTCCTTTATGGTTCACCCTCAACAATCACCAATAAACTCCAATACATTCAGAACTCCGCTGCCCGTCTACTCACCCATTCCCGGACCCGTGACCACATCACCCCCGTCCTTTACACGCTTCACTGGCTCCCCATCTCCCAGAGAATCCAGTACAAAATCCTCCTCTTGACCTACAAAGCCCTCCATAACCTGGCCCCATCCTACCTGGCTGACCTCCTCTCCAGACACACTCCCACCCGCAACCTCCGCTCTGCTGGTACCAACCTCCTGACCCCCCCCCCCCCCCCCATCCGGACTAAATTTAGATCCTGGGGGGACAGGGCCTTCTCCATCGCTGCTCCCACCCTCTGGAACTCGCTACCTCACACCATCAGAGACTCGTCCTCACTCACCACATTCAAAACATCACTCAAGACCCACCTGTTCAACACTGCATTCAACATTTAACCCACAGCATCTAACCCCTGCCTATCTCCTCTCCTTCTCCCTCCTTTGTGCTTTGAATATTCCCCTATTGATTCTTCTTTTTTTTTTTGCAATTGTCTTTATGTTTTGCTATGCATTATGTTTTGCACTCTGTCAAAGCGTCTTTGGGCTTCCTGAAAAGCGCTATATAAAATAAATGCATTATTATTATTATTATTATACAATCACGTGAAAAAGTAAGTACACCCCATATAAAGTTTTGACCTTTTCAACATATTTCAACATACAGCTATTTGATCTTCATTTCAACAATATTGAGAGATAAAGGTGATATAATATAACAAATATCATGAAACATTTACATTTTGTAGTCCATTATATAATTTAAATAAACATAAATGCAAATTTCGCATGTGGAAAAAGTAAGTACACCTTTGGCTCTAATAGGTGGTATTGTCCCCTTTGGCATTAACAACCTCAAGTAGGCGTTTCTTATAACTGTCTACCAGTCTCTGACCGACTGGGAGAAATTTTTGCCCACTCCTCCATGCAGAATTCTTTCAGCTGTGTGATGTTTGAGGGGTTTCTTGCATGCACAGCTCGTTTCAAACCCCCCACAACATCTCGATGGCATTTAGATCCGGGCTTTGACTTGGCCATTCCAGAACCCTCCATTTCTTTCTTTTCAGCCATTCCTTGGTGGATTTACTGGTACGTTTAGGGTGATTGTCATGTTGCAAGGTCCACCTTCGGTTGAGCTTCAACTTTCCGACAGATGGCCTCATATTATCCTCAAGCACCCTCTGGTACAATGAAGAATTCATAGTGGATTCGATGATGGTGAAGTGCCCAGGCCCTGATGCAGCAAGGCTGCCCCAAACCATAATATTTCCACCACCATGCTTTACAGTTGGTATCAGGTTCTTGTGGTCAAATGCTGTCTTTGGTTTTCGCCAAACACGTCTTCTGGTACTGTGGCCAAATAGCTCGACATTTGACTCATCTGTCCAGAGCACATTGTTACAGAAGTGCTGGTCTTTGCCTAGGTGTTCATTGGCAAATTTTAGTCTTGCCCTGATGTTCTTTCTGTACAGCAAAGGTTTCCTCCTGGCACACCTCCCATGTAGATCAAATTTGTGCAGCCTCTTTCTAATGGTAGACTCATGCACTTTGACATCAACAGTGGCAAGAGCTACCTGTAGGTACCGTGATGACATTCTGGGGTTCTTAGAGACGTCTTTCAGCATCTTGCGGTCTCCTCTCAGGCTCAACTTGCTGGGGCGGCCTGGCCTGAACAAGTTGGCAGTTGTTTGGAATCTTCTCCACTTGGAGATGATCTTTCGGACAGTCGAATGATTGATTTCAAATTGTTTGGAGATCTTTTTAAATCCCTTCCCAGACTCGTAGGCATCTATAACCTTCTTTCCGAAGGCCTCAGAGAGCTCTTTTGATCTAGGCATGGTGACGCCGCACACTTCAACAACAAAGAGCAAACCAAACTAAATGTCTGAGTTTTAAATAAGACAGGTTCCTCCAAGATCCTCTCTAACGATGTTCTAATCATTTGCACCTGAGCTGGTGCACCTGATTCTAATTTTAGGTATTGGAAGTAGTGATAAATGTCGGGGTGTAATTACTTTTTCCACATGCGAAATTTGCATTTATGTTTATTTAAATTATACAATGGACTACAAAATGTAAATGTTTCATGATATTTGTTATATTATATCACCTTTATCTATCAATATTGTTCAAATGAAGATCAAATAGCTGTATGTTGAAATATATTGAAAGAGTCAAAAGTTTACATGGGGTGTACTTACTTTTTCACGTGACTATATATATGCATATATATATATATATATATATATATATATATATATATATATATATATATATATATATATATATATATATATTCCTGGCTCGGTTTGCAAGCCACCGTCTACAATTCCAATGTAAGAGACATAAATTTCTCTTCTTTTGGGTCTTCAGAGTCCTAAGGGTCTTTTGGGTCCTCTGGTTCATTTGGGTCTTTGGGGTATTTTAGGTCATTTGAGTCGTTTAGGTCCTCTGCATCTTTGGGGTCCTCGGGTCTTTTTAGTCATCGGGGTATTTTGGGTCTTTGGGGTAATTTGGGTCTTTGGGTTTCACTGGGGCCTCAGGGTCTTTGGGGTCTTTTGGTGTTTTGGAGTGTTTGGTTCTGTGGGTCGTTAAGGGCCTTCGGGGTATTTTTTGTTTTCAGGGACTTTTTGGTCTTCTGGGTCTTTTCGATTTTTTTTTTTTTGGTCTTTGGGATATTTTGGGTCTCTGGGGTCTTCGTGGTCTTTTTTGTGTTTTGGGTCTTTGGTGTATTTTGATCTTTGGGGTATTTTGGGTCTTCGGGATCTTTTGGGTTTTTGGGGTCTTCTGGGTCCTTAAGGGTCTTTGAGATATTTTGGATCATTGAGGTATTCAAGGGTCTTCTGGGTCTTTTAGGTATTTGGGGTATTTTTAGTCTTCAGGGTCTTTTGGGTTTTCTTGGTATTTAAGGGTCTTTGGGTCTTGGTGGTCTTTAAGGGTTTTGGGGCCTTTTCAGCATTTTGGGTCTTCGGGGTCTTTATGGGTTTGTAAGGGTCTTGGGGTATTTTCTCAGTTTTGGGTCTTCAGTGTGTTTATGGGTCTTTGCGGAATTTTGGGTTTTTGTTGTCTTTTGGGTCTTTAAGGGTCTTGCGGTCTTTGGGGTATTTTGGGTCTTTTGGATATTTAAGGGTCTTTGTTTTTTTTGGGGGGGGGTCTTTTGGGTATTTTGTGTCTTTGGGGCATTTTGGGTCTTTGGGGTATTTTGGGTCTTCTGGACATTTAAGGGTCTTTGGGGTTTTTGGGGTCTTCATGGTCTTTTGGGTGTTCGTGGTCTTTTGGGTCTTTGAGGGTATTTGGTGTATTTTGGGTCTTTTAAGGTCTTGGGGTCTTTTCAGTCTTTGGGTATTTGTGGTCTTTATGGGTCTTTGGGAAATTTGGGGTCTTCAGTGTCTTTTGGGTTTTTGTGGTCTTTTGGGGTATTTAAGAGTCTTCAGGGTCTTTTGGGTCTTCGGGGTATTTTGGGTGTTTGGGGTCAATTGGGTTTTCAAAATTGGGTCAAATGAAAAATGAAACTTGGGTAACATTGAGACTGGAGGTAGGAATGGAGGAAGATGTTTCAACAACCTGAGGTATGCTAATGATACCACAATGTCGGCAGAAAGTAAAGAGGATTTCATGATATTGCTGCAGGCAGTGAAAAAGTTGGTCTTTATTTAAACCTAAAAAAAACAAAACGACAATCTTGTCAATTGAGAAGACCAATGTGTTCAAATCTGCCTAGCCTGGGTTTGAATCTCGGCCTTGCTATAAACTGCCATCCTGGTGTTTCCCACTCAGGGTGTGGCATCAGTGTGTATTCCGTCCCACAGATAGACATTAAATGGCTGGCCCTTCTTTCGGCATTAGGTAGTGGACGCCATAGATCGCACAGTGTTCTTCGCGAAGACTTCACATTCCCCCTGTCCCAAGAGAACCAAGTGCAAAAGGTTCAACCCCCCAAGGTTGGTCACGATGCGTCTTAGCTGGGCATGCCGATTAGTAGTAGAAGTAATATGAATGGCAATTAGTTGTGCCACAGCAATTTCCCACTGCTGTGTCACCAGCATTGAGAAATGGCAGCAACTTCAATGGCCAGCTAATGTCGGACCCCACAGAGGAGCCCCCTGGCTTTAATCTACAGACTCCGGTGCAGGGCTTTCAATTGACTGTAAATTCTGCATGCAAGAACTGCTCACCATATACAGAAGTGGAAGCTAACTGAAAGCCCACAATGTTATTGTGGTCATAATGATAAGACAGTCCTACACATAGTACAACACAGAGGAAATTCATGAAGTCTTTTGCAGTCCGACAAAAAAAAACAGCGACTCTGAAATGAAGAAGCTCTCACCATTTGACCACCAGTTTGTGTCCATACGATTATAGTAAGAAGGGCACACAAAGCAACGTGGGACTACACATAACTATTTTTCTTCTTCTTCACACCTACACTATCAGCTTCCCCTTTTATCTATCCTTGAAGAGAACATTCCTGAAAGTCCCTCCCTCTACAAACCCTTGTACTTGCTAGGTGGTTCTATATCCAGAAATGACCAGAAATCTACGCACCTGGGCAATATTTCAACACATGTGAAAGACTACCTTCAACTTTGTAGGTTGCCATCTTTTTACACAAATAAATTTAGAATAAACATTACATAGCCACATCATACTAAAATACACAATTTGGTGTCTCTACCTGCATGTCTGTGGTCGATGCATTTGCTCGTTGCTTATCGAATCCTAACCATACTTGCCAGGGGTCCAAACAAGGGAGAACAAAATGGACACAACTCGGACTTTCAGGAAAGAAAACGGAATTTGAAAAAGGTGGATTTTGGGTGTATTAACGGGGGTAGAAAGGATCAAGGTTTTGGAGGAGGGAAGATAAGAGATGGTGGTGAACAGTGTTTTGAACACCTGGAGGGAGGAGTGGGATTGAAGAGTGTGTGGGGGTTTGTTCCAGAAGCGGGAGAAAACATGAATGAAAGAGAGAAGGTGAGCAGAGAGTCTTGATTTTGGCAGTTTCACCATAAGAGGGTTGCCAACAGATCTTGTGCGTCCTGCAGGAATATTTGGGGTACAGAGCCCAGAGAGAGCTGGGGGGGGCAAGGCCAGAGAGGAGTCGGTAGAAGACGGAAAGACCACCAACCTGCCTGCGGTGAGTGAGTGAAAGGCCTTCAGAATCAGATTCATCACGAGATATACCGATCATTCTAAAAGTCTTGGTTTCTACAGCGTGTAGCCGAGCTAGGTGTGAGGCAGGGGCACCAACCCAGAGGGGAGAGCAGTGCTCCATCAAGCTGCGGATGAAAGCTTTGTATGTGGTGAGAAGATCAGTAGTGCCAAAGTATTATGGTATGCCAAGGTAGTAGTGCTAAAGTAGTAGTGCCAGCAGTAGTGCCAAAGTAGTAGCGCCAGTAGTGCCAAAGTATTATGCCAAAGTATTCCTCATGTAAATTATGGTATACTAAGAGTGGTCCTGTAACTACTAACCCTTGGAATGAATACACCTTGGATAAAGACCATCAGAATGCAATACACAAAAATAAATAAAAACCTTATAAACAATAAAACGGTGCAACAAACAGAAATAATGGGACGTGGAAGCAGGTTAAATGAGTGATACCTTTCGCAAGAATTTTGAAGAGTCGCTGAGAATCACCGTAGTTTTTGATTATGCCAACCTGCTGCATACTCTTGCCGAATGCACTGCTATCTAATGGCTGCGATGGAAACGAGAAGCTCCGGAAGAAATCCACTTCCGGCGTGGGAGGCAAGGGTTCCAAATCAAATGGAACTACATCACTAACTAGCCAACTGTGTGCAATGAGTAAACACAAGGGCAACATTATTCAAAGCAACAAGGGCAACATTATTCAAAGCAACAAGGGCAACATTATTCACAATATATCACAATTCAAAAGACAATGCAATGCAATTTAGCTACGAGCCCACCGGTTTAATGGGAGTTAAAATGGAGTTGACGTGGCGGAAAAAGAACAATATGCTTTATTATTTGTCATCCACACACTTTACTTTTTATACAGTAAAATATACACACTATACACACTATACACAAATATACACACTTTTATTCTTTGTATTAGCTCGTTTGTAAAATTTCTTCCAGACCAAACTCATGGATTTCTTTCTCTACATTCTTTCAATAGAGCACTCCATTATCACGTCGGTTGAAAGCTTCATGATAGTTTCATTGGAAAAGTTGATGCACCAATCATACACAGCAAAGTGAAACAGAGACTGATGTAACATGTAAACGTGTTTGTTTTGCAATGTACTAAAGGGAAAACCAAATGCATTGTTTTTCAGAAAATATAAGAGGAGTTGATAACTCTGATAATGAACAAAAGATGTTTTCTGTGACAACGTGTGGAAAATATTGACATTTGAGGAAGATGACAAAGTGAACTAAATGGAAATGTGGAGGGTGATGCAAGTAATGAGGATAGGATCGAAAGCTGTGAAGCTGACCGGAGTTTGGGATCCTGTCTTATTTCCTCCAGTAGGTCTGAGGGAAGATGTGAGAGGAGCTGACATGCTTGTTCTGCTGGAAGAACTGACGAGTCTGTTTTGGATATACTGTGGATGAGGAGGAAGAGATGCAGAGCACCATATTAAAGGAATATTAAAAATATTAAATACGAGTATTAAAAACATGAAAGGAATATGAAACTGGTGATCAAGGATAAATTATATCAACTGTTCATTCATTACAATAAACTTTTAAGAATAAACATTACATAAAGCCAAATCAAACTAAAATTTGCAATTTGGTGTTTGTCTGTCTATGAAGACACTACACTCAGGGTGGAAGGGATAAACGAGAGCAATGTGACTGTGTCCTCAATATGCCTCCATGTAGTTCCTGCCCGTGACAACAGGTAGATGCCCTCATTCACTGTCCTAAAAAGAAACAAGTTTGATTTAAATCCCTTCAACTATTTTCAAGTATCACATTTTTACCAGACATGACAAGTTTCACATTCATCAGTGAAGTGGTTTCGGAGAAGGGATTTTTTTAAATATAAACTTTCAAGCTGATATGGCTGCCAAACCACGTGACATACGACATCAAAAATGTAAACTCTGCATATGTATGGGTAGGGGATCACATTTGGGAAGTTTCGTGCTGATCGGATAAGGTTAGTTTTTCTATCCAAGATGGCTTCCAAACAACATGCATGACCTGTGATGTCATATTTTTCAAACTATATGCAGCAATGTAGTTAGATGACATTTATAACGTTTCACATCAACCGAGTAAGCGGTTCTGAGACATAATTATTGAATATTTTCCTTCAATCCAATATGGCTGCCACACCATGTGACCAATGACATTCTTGTGATCAATTTTTAATTGCCATGCTGAGTCAATGACATGCGTAAAGTTTCGAGTCGGTCGCTTTGGTGGTTTGGGAGATGTTTTTTACAAGGTTTTAGGTTAAATCCAATATGGCTGCCAAACCATGTCATAAGTTTAATATTTCAATACAAATGGGTCATTGATCATGTGCATGCTATTTCAGATTTTTAGAATAAGGCATTCGATTAAAACATTTATGACTAGTATACTACTTCACCTATGATGTCATCATTATCATGCTTTTGTTCCCCATTGGGAGTACTTGACAATGTGCTAAGTTTAATTTTTTTCCAATTAGCGGTTTCCAAGAAATCTTTTTTTTTATTTGAGTTTAATCTAAGATGGCTGCCATGCCACGTGACCAATGACATCACAATTAAAAAAAAAAAACATTCTACATGGGTGTCGATCCTACCCTTAAAGATTCTTCTCAATCGGACATGTGGTTGCTGAGAAAAACGAGGTTTAGCCCGTAGGGACGGGCCGGGGACAAACAGAAAACATAATGCCCCCGGCTGCCTTCGTGGGCAGAGCCATAAAAAAATGATTTTTAGCCTATAAGACCGATTCAAAATGATTGACGTTCACAATTGCAAAAGCCAGAAAAAACAGCATCTTTTATCAGAATAGAATGAATGAGAAAAACTTCTGAAGGAATGCAAGGCAAATTACACAGATTTAAAATGGATGTGGGGATGCAAGATGGAAACCTGTGGAAGTCTTCCAAAGCATCATGAATGTAACCACGAGCAAGAAAAAGGCAGCCACGCAGATAGTGACAGGCTGCACGCAGGCCACAAGCCTGACTAGAAGCACTGTTGAGGGTTTCTGAGAGCGTAGAACTTAGTTCATCGGCATAGACCACAATCTCTTCAACTGCAAGAGGGTTCTTGGGTAATGGAGGCAACCTCACGGTATGGACATATGGGTCCAAGCCCTTGGAGTCTGGAAAAGACAAAAAAGTGAAAGTAAATGACATAACAGCTCTAGGAAGTTAAATATGGAGATTTCCCTTTATAACTCGCTATGCTAGGACACGACACCAAACGAGCGATTTGAAGGCCAACACCATACAGGCAGTGTAAAAGTAGAGGCCAACACCATACAGGCAGTGTAAAAGTAGAGGCCAACACCATACAACCGGTGTATAGGCCAATACCAACACCCTACAAAAGGTTTATAGTCACACTGTACGAGCGGTGTATATCCCGACACTGTACAAGAGGTGAATAGGCCAACACCATATGAGTAGTGTATTGGCCGGCACCATATCATCTATACACAAAGAATTAAGTTAAGCACCCCCCCCCCGTTTTTTTACAACCTCGCACATTACAAGTTTGTTGTCCTCAAAACAGTGTAATATACCCATGATATTGCTATATTTTCTGGAGAAGTGATATTATGGTCACATAAAAACATAACAATCATGCCGTTTTCAATATTTTATTCTGAATAATTTAAGGTGAAATTTTTTGGGAATTTTAGGCATATTTTCACCTCAATTTAAGTATGGAGCTATAGGTCCATCACGGACAGTGTGGATGACGTTTATGTTTTCTAACGTACAGTCATTGTTCTGAGAAGACCTCTAGCGACCTTTACAGAAAATCACGACCACGTGGATGATAACACGTGCTGCACGAGCGATGGGCGTCACAGATGAGTGCACTCATCTGCATTTCATCAATGGATAATTGCTAATGTCATACCAATCATTATTTGATCTCACATACCTTAGAATATATGCCAATGTATACATATACACAAAGAATATATATTAGGGGGTGCTTACCTTAATTCGTTGTGTAGGGGTGCTTAACTTAATTCTTTGTGTATATATAATATTCTCCGTTGTAGCGGTTACCTTATTCGCATGTCGCGGTTAACTCATCCGCATGTGACGGTTACCTTATGTTTGGTCTAATCCACGTGCACGGGCTTTTGGTTTGTTGGACGTGACGCACGCGCGGTTGTGGGAGCCACGCCCTCCGAAGAGGGTTTTGGTTTTATAAAAGCTGTAACACTTCCGTTCGCGTTTAGAGTGTGCTGGAGAGTTCTGTACGAATAAACAAGCTTTGAACTCAACCAAATGGCCTCGTTCTCTCGCCTTCCATGACTCCTAAACCGTAGGTGATTCTGTCTGTCTGTGAAACGTCTGTCCGGAGGAGTGGCTATACCCAGTCAAGGAGAGGCTTCAAAAACAAATATCCACCATGTTGTTTACTCGCATAGCCTTGAGACCTCTTTTGTTAGGCCCGTAGTTTCTTACTCTCTCACACAGTTTTATTCAAACTCTAATTCGATATCTCATTTCATTTTTCACAGTCGCTAACATGGCTTTAGACTCGGTTGCAAAAAACGGGAATAAAATTCGTTTAAAGTTACCGTTTATAGAACGAAATGCATTTTCAAAGGCCTGTAACATAAAGTCCATTGAGACTCTCTCACGGCTTTATGTTGACTCTAATTCAACATCTGATTTCATCTTTCAGATGCTAACATGGCTTTAGACTTGGTTGCAAAAAAACGGGAAGGAGATTTGTTGAAAGTTATCACACAGGCAGGAAATAGCCGAGATCGGCACGGTTTATCATACACCGCCCAAATAACACAGACGATAAATATTCGATGAAAGTTAACGTTTATAGAACAAAATGCATTTTAAATGAGAAGGCCTGTATAATGTAAACTAACTATAAAAAAAAAACCACCTTTGGAGGCCATTTTTCCCCGCAGAGCAGGGGTTGGCCTTTTTTGGGCACCGTGGTCCCCTTTTTGAAGCAATGTTTTATGGCCGAATGCCCTTCCTGCCACCAACCCTGTTAGTCGCCTCTTGCAACATACAGGGAATTACCAGTGAACTGGTAC